>NC_056743.1:1338194346-1338326846 GCF_019279795.1 Protopterus annectens | reverse complement strand
TGGTATGAATGTGTGGCGTAAAGTGCAACAGCTAGGGTTAGGGTCACTTTATAACAAATGCTATGGGTTTCCAGTTATCTGTCAAGTCTTTGGTTGGACTAGCATTCCTTGATAAATCGGAGGTAATACCAACGTTCACTGAGTTGAAGGGGTCATTCCCTGAGGAAGGTAGAGAATTAATAAGGTATTTTACAGACTGGTATGTACTTGGTAGGGTAAGGAAGTTTACTACTAGGTCAACTGCACTTAGTAGGTTTCCACCCTTATTCCCTGTGACATTTTGGAATGTTTCTCAATTGAATAAACTGTTTCTACCGCAAACGCAAAATTCGGTAGAGGCGTGGCATCGACGATTGAAATGCTTACTTAGGGATAGGGCTACAGATCTTTCTGTGTTAATGTCATGCCTTAGTAGAGAGCAGAACAGAGTAGATAGCCTTCATGAGCAATTAGCAGCTGGCTGTCCACCTTCTCCTAAACAGAGGCGTGTTGTAGAAAGACAGGAAAAGTTCCAACGCTTATTAGAAAATAAGGCTGATTATTCGTTCCCAGAGTTTGTCAGATGTATTGCAAGGCTCCTTAAAATGTGAGATATTATACCTGCACATAAATCGCTATACTGCCGTTGTTCCAGTATCTGTTTGCACTTTGGTTTTACACTTTATAACTTTGTTGTTGTGTCATGTCAGTGTTACACTACAGTATGCTAAGGTCAAAGGATGGTGTTTAGATGTTATGGTGATGTAGGTTTCTTTACATTATCTGTATTTGGTCGTATGAAATGTCAGTGTGTTGTTCTACACTTAGGAATAAGGTTTGGTGTTGGCTTATGTGTTGCACTGCGCATCAATGCTGTTGTGACGTGGAATTCGAGATTATGGGCTCTCGATATTCTGAGAGTCGGTATTGTGACATTTTGGTTTTATGGGCATTAGGTCATGTCGGCTCGGTATTCTGGGCGTCAGGATTATGGGTTTTCGGTAATGTGTAGCGAACCCATATATATATATATATATATATATATATATATATATATATATATATATATATAATTGCATAAATTGATGCATAAGAGGCACACATTGCTGTACCTCTTCTTTGTAAAAAGATCTCTTTTTCAAACAAAAATAACTATGGTTGATTCAAACTCCAAAATGGACACCAAGTAAGAGGTTTGAGGACCTTCCCCCATAATTTTATCCATTGCATCCAGCCCCATTGCAACTCAGTATTCGTATATAATGAGTTGACATCCACTGTAGCCCAACAGTAATCTTCCTGCCATTCAATCGTCCTCAAGATGTATTTTTTTATATGTGACGGTACTCTCTGCAAATATTTCTTAAATTGAAAATGCAGGAAAATCCCCACATTATGTAAGTATGAGTCTAACCCTGAAACTATGGGTCTACCGGGTGGGTTGGACAAATTTCTGTGCATCTTTGGACTTGCATAGAATTTAGGGTATTTCGGATCACTAATATATAACTTTTTAACTTCTTTATCCCTCCACAAAAAAAAAAAGTCTTTCCCCTCTTTCTAACAGTTCATGCAACTCAGAATTAAATGTTTTAACCAGATTATTCATCAATTTTATATAATCCTCAGTATTGTATAAAAGCTTGCTGAACATTTCACAGTATTGTACTTTACTCAAAATAACCCAATTGCCACCTTTGTCTGTTTCTCTATACACATAATTACAAAAGTTTTCACTCAAACCCTGGATATTCATCCATTCCATCTTAATTAAACTATACACTTAAAAATGTGAAAAAATCATGTTCAGCTTTGTACATAATACACATACACAGATCAAATAAAACTTTTGGGGGCATAAAGTGGATTGTGTAAGGTACTCTAGGAACAGTTAATCTACTATAGCCCATGCAGAGACCATCATCATTTTCATGTGCAACAGATTCATTTGTGACAAATCCCACAATATTACCCACATTTTCAGTAGCAACAATACTTCTAACAAAGTCATAATTTCCAATATTTTGAATAATTTGAGTCCAATCCCCCACCTCCCCATCCCCAAAAAGTAATAATTCATTAAATAAATCAGACTCATGTAAGGACACATCCAAAAGTTCATCATCATCCTAAAATGTATTCGTACTTTGCAAAGTTTGAGTTAAAATACATTTGTCCTGAAAATACACCCTCATGTGCAATTTATGACAAAATCTGTTAATATCCAACAAAATATCCTTTAGAGATGGCACTCTAGTTGGAACAAACGTCATACTCCTAAGTAATACATTATCGTTAAGTCAGATAAATTAATAATTTGCAGAACATTATGGGAAATGTTTAACTTACATGGACTGTAGAATTGCAAATTTTCATATCCACCAGTAGTGGTGGTAGCAGGGATTGAAGGTGCATTTAATTTTTCTTGCCTTTTCCACAACCTCTCCTTCCCTGCCCACATTCATTCTGATGAAAATGGGTAGCGTTTGATACATTCATGTTTTCTAAAGAATTTCCAGCTTCTCCTAGCTGCAAATGCTCGAACAACACACTCTTTTTACTCGGGGATGCCTCAACTGACGAAACAGAGAATTCATACACTTCCCTAGAATGGCTAACTTCACCATCTTGCCTTGGATCTGCCCGAATCTGGCTTCCACTGCCAGGAATATACCTAGTTGCTTTCAAAATCTCTTATGTCCCTGTTCAGCTTCTTCTTTTTCCTCTCCAACACATCTGTTTCAGCTTTTTGCACCTTCACTTTAATTTCATTCATTTTTTTCAATGTACCTTCTATCAGATGCCTCCCTCATTAAGGCATCCTGCATGTCGGTGATCTATTTTTGTAACCTGTCCTGCAGTCTCAGGTTATGTTTAATTAAGATACAAAGCCACCCCAAGGTACAATTCAGAAAAACAACTTTCCATTCTTCCAATAAATTTTCTCCTTCTGAAAACTCCCTCGCGGGTAAGCAATCCACTTGCAAACCCCTTAGTGTGATATTTAAAGCAATGTACTATTCTAACAACTTAATATCATAAAAAACAGTCATCTCTCATCATTAGTTGCTCTAGGTTTTAAAATTTCTCGATAAGGCTATCCTCATTCATCAGTTACCACGGGTCTTTAGATGCCAATTTAGATTCCCTTTCTTGTAAGATATCCATGAAAAGCAGGTCCCTAATCTAGAGTTGTGGAGTCTTGAAAAACTCCAGGCATGGCAGAAGCTGAATCCAATGACATATTACACGCCAAATAAGAACAATCACAAACTTGAAAAGAACAAAACAAAAAAAATGGAAAAAAACGCACCATGTAAATCACAGTTTAATTTATTCTCTCTATTTTGGCACCTCGGCTATTTTCCTTCTGGGAATAAGTCACCATTGCATTGTGGTCATATTTATACAAACCCATTGTACATTTAACTAATCTTACAATCAAAAAATTAATAATTTAAAGTCATAACCCTAATTTAGTCACAAGCCCATACATACCTCTAAATATAACTATACAATAAATAAATAAACACATACAAAATTCATATTGTCAAATTAGCATCTAAATTCATACCACTAGGATATCATGTCCTATAATTTAATATCATTCTACATTCAAATATTACTACAATGCAACGGTGAATTATTCCCAGAAGGCAAATGGCCGAGGTACCAGAACAGAGAGAGAATAAAGTGTGGTTTACATGCTGCGGCTGTTTTCCATTGATTTTTTTTAAATGCTAATAAGTACCAATTGTAGACAGATAAGATGAGAAAAAAATGGGGGGGGGACACATGTTAAGATAGTTACTTCAAGACTGGGTGGAAATTTGCATGGCACCAAGATATGTTACAAAACTCCAAGAAATTTAAAATACTTGGATGGCAGTGCCACCATAGATATTTCTATATGCCAAGTAGATTAGCTAGAATACATTCATTAGCTAGAAATATTTGCTGGAGGTGTCTTCCTGGGAAAGGGGAAGTTGGTAACACATTCTGGGATTGTGAGAAGTTGTCTAACTGGAAGGGGGATTTGCAAGTTATTTTAGACAGCATTTGGGGGGATAGAATCAAGGTTAGAAAGGAATTCATATTATGGAGTTGGGACCCACTGTTAAAGTTACTCATACCCGATAGGAACTTATTAAACCTGTTAACGTTAGCAAGGAAAGAAGCCTTTACTAAGAGGTAAAAGTATTCAGATGCACCAATAAGCTCTAATACAATAGTTATTATGGGTAAGACAGAATAGAAGAAGCACAGCATGCATCAAAGAAGAAAATGGACATAGTAGAATAACGTCAGAGCTAGCCTGACAAGGGAAATAAAAGGCGAATAGACATAACCTACCAGGCAACTTTGGTCTAAATACACTAAATGATATTGCGGCTAGAGCTTAGAAAAGGAGGGTAGTGCATGAAGCTATGTAAAGAGTGGGATATTGATCAGTATAAATGATACTACACTTTAACCAAATTTACTAGCAAAGCTTTTATTAACAGGACTAAGTATCAGGAGAATGTGACTTTAACCCCCGGTTTAGGACCCAAACCAGCTGTAATAAAATTAATATGAGCATGGAAACTTATTTGGGTGTGGACAGTGTTTGTTTAATAAGCCGAATTTTTATTAAATTATCACGTATGATAAAGACAATCATACGTTTACATAAATGAAAACAAACCATATTGACATAGTCCTAGATGCAAGCATTTTACATCACACACCGTACTGATGTAATTTTATTTGCAAACATTAAGCATCACTTATCTATCCAGTCATTGTCAGACGTACATAACATAGCTCATTCAAATCCTGCCTTCTTTTACATCTCATTCCTCCCCTGTATATATTGTTCTCTCAGTTCCCATTTTTTCCTATATAATTTGCTCCTACCCTTTTCTAAAGAACCCAATTCCAGTTGTTTTATCTCTGTTACTATATTTACTACTTCTAGTACAGTTGGTTTAGACTATGATTTCCATTTTCCAGTAACTGTTTTTTTTTTTTTGGCAGCCACCATAAATAGACTCAACAAGGCCTTACTATGTCTAGGCAATTATGATTCTGTATCATAGCTCAGAATTAGAAGTTATGTACTTACCATAACGTTCCATCTGAGTAGGTAAACTTCATTTGTCAGCAACCTATGGGTTATCAGATCCATATCGGATCAGAGCCGGCAGCTTCCAACAGCTAAGATCCGAGCTCCAAGCTCCTCCACCTTACCCATAATCCCCTGCTATCCCTTCCTGACCTCAGATCGAGTTTGCTTAGCCATAAACCATACGATACCAAGAAACACCTCCCTACTCTAACATGGAAACAATCTGCTATGACAGCAGGAGTCCTTTGAACATCCATATAGGTTAGGGGGACGGAGGGGGGGACGGTTGCTGACAAATGAAGTTTACCTACTCAGATGGAATGTTATGGTAAGTACATAACTTCTAAATCTGAAGTAGTTAACTTCATTTGTCCATCAACCTATGGGACAGAGTCCCCAGCTACCTGATTCTTGGGAGGTCCTCATGCAAGGATGTTCCGGAGCACTGCAGAGCCAAAGGATGCTCTCCCTCTGGAAACAATATCCAACTTGTAATGATTTATAAATGTATGAGATGAAGCCCAAGTGGCTGCTGAACAAATGTCATCCAATGACACCCTAGATTGAAAAGCTGCAGAGGTAGAAATCGATAGAGTAGAATGGGCATGAACTCCTTGAGGTGCCGGCCGGCCCGAACTCTCATATGCCAAAAGAATACATTGGGAAATTCATCTGGACAATGTGACTTTTGATACAGGTTTTCCCAAAGAGGACTTAGCAAAGGATACAAAAAGCTGGTCTGATTTCCTGTGATCAGCTGTCCTGTGCAAATAGAATCTTAGTTGCCTATGTACGTCTAGAGAGTGCAACTTGAATTCACCTTTGTTCTGATAATTTGGGAAAAAGACTGGTAAATTAATAGATTGGTTGACATTAGAATCCGATGCAATTTTGGGCAGAAAGGAGGGGTTGGTCCTGAGTGAAACTCTATCTTTGTGGAAAATCAAATACAGTGGCTTGGCGCAAAGGGCTTGAAGCTCCGAGACCCTTCTGGCCGAAGTTATGGCAACAAGAAAAGCCATCTTCCAAGATAAGTATTTCAGGTCTGCCGAAGTTGCAGGCTCAAAGGGAGGAGCTGTTAGAGACTGAAGTACAAGAGTTAAATCCCAAGGAGGGACTGCATCTTTAACCGGAGGTCTTAGTAGGAAAGTGGCTTTTAGGAAAGTCTTACATAATTTGGAAGAAGTCAAAGGGCCGAGATCACTGCCAACATGATAATGAGAGATTGTGGCCAACTGGACTTTGACCGTAGAAGAGCTAGCACCTTGGTCGAATAACCCTGACAGAAAATCTAGTACTGCTGGCAATGGAACTGTAAAGGGATCTAAGTTCGGATGCTCCGCCCAAATAGAGAAACGCTTCCATTTACTATTATAGATTCTTCTAGTAGATGGCTTGTGAGCGGCTACTAGAATAGCCTTGACAGGGGATGAGATACTGGGAGTCCTAGCTATCACAGGAACTGGATCAACCAAGCTGTGAGCTTGAGGTTGTCCAGATTCGGGGTCGACAGGTCTGATGGGTGAGAGATCAGATCTGGGATGGTATCTGGAATCAAAAAAGAATCCGGAGGCAGCGCACACAGTCCGCACTTTATTCAAAGAAAGAAAGATCCAAACTAAATCACAGTGTCCGTAAACGCTATTAAACATCCAGTACATGCGTTTTCGTCAGCCTGTAGCTTAGACTTCATCAGACAAAATAAATTAACTAATTAAGCATTATATAGGGAAATACAATTGAAAAGACCAATAAAATACAAGCATCTAAGTTAAAACCAATGAAAATAATGACAGTCTGAGGAGCTCATTATAATAAAATTGTGAGTGATTTAAAATCTTCCAATAAATATGTAAAAAAATTTTTCCTTTTAAAATAATTACAATATTTAAAAGCAGAGGTATTGATTAAAAAATATTGTAGTTAATTAGGTGTCTAAACCCACAATAGAATGAAGCTGTTTGGTTAAAAACTGATAATTGAATTTATGTGCAAAGTGATTGTAGTAGGTACATAAAAACCAGAAGCACAGACAACAGTGCCCTCTACTGTTCATAAAACTACTTAATGAGTTTCAAACTTTAATTGATCTCAGTTTAAGAGCTGGAATTATTGAGATACATTCATTTAAGCCTGGTAATTTGTTGGCCTCTAATAAAATTTGCCAATACAGTTCCCTGTATTCAAGCCATTCTTCCCAGGGACCTCCTCTTATTTCTTTTTTAACTTGTTCTAAAACAAAAAAGGAGAATGTGGCTTCTTTGCAGTTCTTTGTGTGTTTGTACAATGCATTGGTGTCCTTTGCTTTTTGTATCTCATATAAATGTTCATAAATCCGCCTCTTCAATACTCTTTCCGTTTTCCCAACATAGTACGAACTGCATTTTGTACACATTGCAAGGTAAACCACTCCCTGGGACTCACAGTTAAATGAACCAGTGCTATATATATTGATGTCCCTTACTTCAATGTAGATTTCTCTTTTGTTGGAAATGTAGGGACATTGTTTACAGTGCCCACAATGAAATGTTCCGTATGAGGTGTTATTAAGGCATGCCCTCTCCATGTGGTGATGAGGATCTTTTGTAAGATTGTTCTCTAAAACTTTTTTTATACTGCGTGCATTTTATATACCATTTTGGTGTTTTTCCTTTTATGTTCGGTATATCTGAGAATGAGATAAATTTTTCCCACTCAGTAAGGATCATGCTTTTTATCTTGGAATTGAAGCCATTAAATTCCAAGATAAGTGCTGATTGGTAGTCAGAATCAACTGGGGTATGATTTATGTTAATGTTAGTCTGACTATTAGTAGTGTGCTCACTTACGGCTTTATCATTTGGACAGCCTTTATAGGTTTAAATTTGGTCTGTCTGTGTTGTTCAACTTCCGCTCTAATGTTTTTAATGAACTCGAGTGGGTATCCTCTGGCAAGGAACATGGCTTCTAGCGTGTTACATTCCACATAAAAATCTTCGTCCTTGCTTGTCATTCGACAACCTCTAACAAATTGTCCTTTGACAATATTTCTCTTGCAGTGGGGGGGGTGTGCACTAAGAAAGTGTAGGTAGGAATTGCAGAACGTGTTTTTCCGGAATATTTTGGTCTCAAAATCTTTAGAAGTTTTGTTCTTTTGGACCTCCACATCCAAGTATTGAAGTCTGTCCACCGAGCTTGTGTGTGTAAAGCTCAAAAATTAGGTGGTTTGGTTGATATACTCCAAAAAGAGAGATAGTTGGTCACTACCCCCAGTCCAAAAGATAACAATATCGTCAAGAAAACGTCGATATAAGGACCAATATTGCCGAAATTCTGAATTCAAAATATAGTTCAATTCCCAACCTGCAAGCACAATGTTAGCATAAGTGGGTGCACACGCCGCCCCCATTGCTACCCCTTTAGTTTGCTGGAAAAATTCTCCATTAAATGTTAGAAAATTATATTTCAAAATGTTGTCCATAAGTCCCACTACGGCAACCTTTTCTATGTGTGTTAAGGTATTGTCCATAAAGATAATATCCTCAAAGATCCTCATTCCTTCATTGTGTGGGATACATGTAAAAAGGTCCACCACATCAATGGTGACAAAAATTAAATTCTCCGAATAGAGGGTAGATGTGATGTTCCTAAGTAGGTCCCATGAGTCTTTCAGTATATGACCAAAGTTGTTGCAAATATGTTTGATCTTGTTATCCACAAATTTGGCCATAGGCAGCGTCTTTGAGCAGTCAGCCGACACGATCGGTCTGAGTGGTGGGTCACTTACATTCTTGTGGACCTTCGGAATACCAAAAATAATTGGAACCTTTGGTTTAGGCACTGATAAAAACTTATGCATGTTGTTACTGATAGTTCCTTCAATAATCATATGATCAAGTGCCATATCTATCTTTTGATAAGCCACTTCAACCTCATCCATGGAAACATTTCTATACTTAGTTTCTTCACGAAGAATATTGTTCATTTTTCCTTCGTATATAATGTTCTCCATTATAACTACTCCTCCTCCCTTGTCTGGTTTCATGATTCTAATTGATGTGTTCTTCTTTAATTCTTCTAGTGTTGCATATTCCTCCTTTGTTAAATTATACTTTAAATGTTGTTGTTTAAATTCTTTTCGAATCCCATATTCCAAGACCATCTCAAGATTTTTCAGTTGTGGGAGAAGCGGGGGGTTGTAAATGCTACGTCTTGTAAGGCCACCTTGTGGTTGTTCAGTGTTTGATGATACTGGAGGTAAAGTAGCTTTCAAGTTTATTTTCCTAAGAAACAGCTTCATATCAATTATAGACTGGACTTTGACCGTAGAAGAGCTAGCACCTTGGTCGAATAACCCTGACAGAAAATCTAGTACTGCTGGCAATGGAACTGTAAAGGGATCTAAGTTCGGATGCTCCGCCCAAATAGAGAAACGCTTCCATTTACTATTATAGATTCTTCTAGTAGATGGCTTGTGAGCGGCTACTAGAATAGCCTTGACAGGGGATGAGATACTGGGAGTCCTAGCTATCACAGGAACTGGATCAACCAAGCTGTGAGCTTGAGGTTGTCCAGATTCGGGGTCGACAGGTCTGATGGGTGAGAGATCAGATCTGGGATGGTATCTGGAATCCATGGGGGATTCACTAGATGAGACCATAGATATGGGAACTAAGCTTGACGAGGGCAGAATGGGGCAATGAGGATTATTCTGCTCTCCAACAGTCTGGCTTTTTGTAAAAACTTTAGCATCAGGGGCAGAGGAGGGTAAGCATAAAGTAGACTGGGTGGCCAAACATGCACCAGAGCATCTCTGGGGGATTCCCCAGGGTGGGGGAATTTGAGCGAAGTAGTCGCTGCACTTTGCGTTCGAAGGAGAGGTGAAAAGATCGCAACGAGGTTGACCCCATTTGGAGAAGATTTGCTTCGCTACTTTCGGATTCAGAGACCACTCGTACGGTGACAGGATGGATCGACTCAGTCTGTCCGCCAAAATGTTGGACCGTCCTGGAATGTGCATCGCTATGAGAAAGAGGTTGGTGGACATAGCCCATTCCCACACTCTCATGGCCTCCCGACAAAGTGGATAGGACCTGGTTCCCCCTTGTTTGTTGATATACCAGACGACCGACATGTTGTCGGTCTGGATCGCAATTGTCCCCAAGGGAAGAAGGCCTTGAAGTGCTTGCAACGCCAAAAGCACCACTCACATCTCTAGGACATTGATATGCAATGAGGTCTCCGAATGGTTCCACGTGCCTTGGACGGTCCTGCCCAAGCAGTGCCCCCCCACCCGAGGCGAGAGGCATCTGTGGTCACCGTGGCTAGAGGATGGGACACAGAGAAGGGGCGCCCCTTCTGGAGGTCGGGGGACTGGAGCCACCATAACAGGGCTTTCTTGCACACCCTGCTGAGAGGAACGGGGAAGCTCAGGGGATGTAGCAGCAAGGACCAGTGGACTTGTAAGGTCCACTGAAGAACTCTCATGTTTAAGCGCGCCATGGGTAGTAGGTTGATGGTTGCCGCCATCAAGCCTAGAGCCCTCAGGACGAATTCCGCAGGGGGAGCTGGGGATTGTAGAAGGGCCAATACATGGAGTTTCAGAGTTCGTAGCCGGTCCGGAGTCAAGAAGGCTAGAAGCTGGTTGGTGTTCAATCTGGCTCCGATGAAATTTAGGATTTGAGTTGGAAGAAAGGAAGATTTTCCGACGTTGATCGTGATCCCCAGCCGGGGAGCTAGATGGAGAAAATAATCCCTGGCAGTGCAAAGTAGATGCCTGGTGGGGGCGGTCAGGAGCCAGTCGTCCAGGTACGGAAAGACCTGAATTCCCTGGAGTCTCAGGTGGGCCGCTACAACAGTTAACACTTTGGTGAACACCCTGGGGGCTGTGGTGAGACCAAAGGGAAGGACCCTGAACTGATAACGGCTGGCTCCCAGCTGGAAACGGAGACACCTCCTGGATCGTCTGTCCATCAAAATGTGGTAGTACGCATCCTTGAGGTCTATGGAGCACATCTAGTCGTTCTCCTGCAGAAGGTGGAGAATGGCTTGAAGAGTGACCATCCTGAACGTTTCTTTGGCTAGTGACAGGTTCAGGAAGGACAGGTCGAGGATTGGTCTTAGGTCCCCCGTCTTTTTTGGCACCAAGAAGAACCTGGAGTAAAAGCCTGATCCGGACTGGTCTGGGGGGACATGCTGGATTGCTCTTTTTTCTAGCTGCTGGAGTATTTCCTCAGCTGCCGCCTTCCTTTGATTGGGTGGGACATCGAGGAGGCTTCGGGGACTGAGAGGGGGATTGAGAAAAGGGATATTGTAGCCTCTGGATATGATCTGAAGCACCCAACGATCTGTTGTTATGGACTCCCAAGCTGCCAGGTGCCTTGAGAAACGCCCCCGACTGCCTCCAGAGTGGAGCAGTCGGGTAACCCCTCAGGGTTGCTCCATGGGCCGATCAGAGAAAGGTTCTGGACCCAAAGTTCTTTGGGCCCCCTCTGCCTCTAGGACGGCGTCCACCCTGTCCTCCTCTGCTTCTGAAGGACGAGGGGTCTGGAGCGAAACGGGACTGTTGAGACTTCCGGAACCACATCTTCTTCTGTCCCTTTTGGTTCCTGGAGAAAAACCTCTGGGGAGCAGAGAAGCAGACTCCGACATCTTCCCGTCTTTTTCACTCTGGACCAGTGTGTCGCTTACGGTCTTGCCAAAAAGGGCAGAACCATCAAACAGGGTATTTGCGAACGATTCCTTAAAGGGTTCCACTAAATCACAATGATGGAGCCATGCCTGTCACCGTAGGATGACGCCTGCTCCATTAGCTCTAGCGGCTCCCTCTGTGGCATGGGATAGTAGCCGCATAGAGGTATTGGAGATAGATTTGAGAGTGGCCATTCGGCTAGAGTACACTTTCTTGTCCTTCACCGACATGGACTCTGGGGGCGACCCAGCGTATTCTTTGATAAGATCCCGCTGGAGCCGTATCACGTGTGCCATATAATTCAGCGACCTCACAGAAAAGGTGGCTGAAGCGAACACCCGCTTCCCCAGACGGTCCATCGTCCGAGACTCCTTGTCTGGAGGATGGACCGAGGAACTCTCCTGGGCCAGTTCCCTTTTGGTGGTGGCCGCCACCAACATGGCATCTACCAGGGCTCCCTTGCTCCAACATGACCTGTCCGAAGGGGGGGCTGAGAATTTTGTCTGGCCTCTTTGGAATGGGCTCCAGAGTGTCCGGTTCCTTGCATGCCCTGGTAGTAATCAGGTCTACCAGGGGATCAGTGGGAGGGGACATCCAAAAGGTAGATGGGCCTGCTTCAAACGCCTCCAGAAACACAGACTCATCAGAGGAAGGTTTTGGGGCAAACCACCCCCCTCTGATCCGAAGCATCTCCATTATGTCTCCGAAGGAGATGTCTTCGGGGGGTGACCTTGAGGAACCTTCCCCCTCCTCCAAGTCTGTGTCCTCTGTCAAGGACTCAGGGGAGACCAAGTGCCACCTCTTGCACTTGCGTTTGTGAGGGATCTCCTCGGGGGGCTGTCCGAAGAGGCCTCACCAACCACATCCTGTTCCAGCAAGGGAAATATCTGGGACATCTGAGCAGACTGTCCATGGGGCCGGGTGATGGAAGGCGGACCCGTTTGAGAGGGAGTGCAGGGTGGAGCCATAGCTGAAGCCGGGGGCCTGGAATCCCTCAACAAAACCCTCTCCATGACATCGAACGCCGAAGGAGAGCTGCTCTCCCTAGGATCCTAGAGCAGACCCTCCCTGGGATCCGATGTGCAGATGGGAGCCGGCACTGACGCAGTCGGATCCGAAGGGCCAGTATGCTCCGACAGAGATGGAGCCGAAGCCATACTGACACTTCCAAATCAGAAGTTCAGCTCTTGGCTCCAAGAGCTCGGATCCAAAGAAAATGGACCCGACAGACTTGAAGGTGCCATCGGTGCAGAAGTACCCGGATACTATCGGCGCCTACAGTCCCCCGGCTGTGACGCAACCTGGCTCCGAAGGCTCCGAACCCCAGCAGTGGGTCGGAGAAGGAGCAATTGAGGTGAAAAAGGGGGTCGAGCTCCCCCCCCAGGGGGGGGGAGGCAGGAGCACTCCCATCTGCAGCTGGGCCTGGAGAAACCTACGCATCATCCAGCCCAAGTCTGCATCAGACATACTCCGGGTAGACCTTGATGAGGCCAATGAGGCGGGCCGGGAGTGCTGCATCGATGACCTCGAAAGCGACTGGGTCTCCTCCTCTTCTGGCCCTGGCAAAAAGCGGGGAGATCGGAGCCGGGAAGGAGAAGACTCGGAGGCCCTAGGAGGAGAAACCTGTTTGGCTGGCGGGGCCAATGCAGAAGCTTCGGCCCGCTGCTTGTGGTGCTTTTCCCGGCGTTTCTCCTTTTTGGCTTCCCTCTCCTCCTGGCCCAAGGTGGGAGGTTGAGTCCCGGCCGGGGGAAGGGGAATAGCAGGTGGCGCTGAGGGACCACAGGACGAAGCCTGGTTCGGGGGTAGAAGTCCCGCCAGAATCAGCTTCGACCTCCGGTCCTTGAGGGCCGTGGGGTTGAACGCTGCACAAATGGTGCAGCCGGTGGACAAATGTTCAACCCCAAGGCATAAAACGCACCGAGTGTGGCCATCCGCTGGGGACAGCTTATGGCCACACTCAGTACATTTTGAAAAGAATGTTTTGGGTGCCTCTGCCATACCTACAAAGAAAACAACACACTCACTAGGCCCCAAATCCACACACCCTAACGCGTACACGAGGGGGAGGGAATAACACTAAAAAGGATAACTAAACACTAGAAAAGAGAAACGTTAATGCTACTGGGGAACTACGTTAACTCACACACACACAAAAATTTGTTTAAACTAAGAAAAAAGAGATTTTTTCTCACAAATCCAACAACCACCACATCTGGAAGCTCGATCAAGCTGCTGAGAGAACCGCGGCAAACTAGATCTGGAGCCAGGAAGGGATAGCAGGGGATTATGGTTAAGGGGGAGGAGCTTGGAGCTCAGATCTTAGCTGTTGGAAGCTGCCGGCTCTGATCCGATATGGATCCGATAACCCATAGGTTGATGGACAAATGAAGCTAACTACCTTTAGATAAATTATTTCCCTAGTTTCATCAATTTGTTCACTCAGTATCTCTTACTTCATTTTATCAAGTCCCCATAAATATGGATATAGCTGAACCAATTCATGTGTGGGTACATAATTTATTCCTATTGCCTTTGTTTTAGTTTCATTAATTTTGTCTGCTAAAAGATAAGAAACTCTCTCAAAATGTTCCACAATACTGTAATGTCCTTTTCTGGTTTTATCAGGTATAAAATATCATCATCTGCAAATACAGCCATCTTTTCTTGACTACCATATCAATTATATCCATGAATTTCTGAGTCCCTTATTTTCTTTGTCAATGGTTCCAAATATATAATGCAAAGAACAAAGGTGAAAGAGAGCATCCCTACCTGGTTCCCCTTCTCAAGCAGAAATTATCAGAGAGGAACCCACCCTCTTTAATTTTCATCTCTGATCCCTCACATATACTCCTAATCAACCTTATAATTTTATCAGGGAATGCAAATGCTTCCATTGCCATGTTTATAAAATTACTTACACTATCAAATGTTTTTTTTGTATCAAGACCCACCAGCAGCAGTGGTGTTTTCTTACATTCTGCTTCCCTCTGAATCAACAATGTTCTGTTAACGTTATCAAATGTTTGCCTCCCCTCTACAAAACCACACTGATCCATATCTATCAATTTTGGCATCACTTTTGGTATTCTATTAGCCATTACAGACAAACACTTGATCATCATGGTATAGTACTGAAATGAGCCTGTATGAAGCAGGATCTGATGGTTCTTTACCCTTTTTAGGTATTACAGTTAACACAGATTTTTTTCTAGGGTATTGGTACTTCCCCTCCTCTTAAAATATTGTTAAACAAAAACATCTTTATCATTTTTTTTTCCCTCTGAGCTTCCAAACTTCCACAGGAATACCATCTGTTCCTGGGGACTTTCCTGTAGTTTGGTTATACATCACCATTTTTATCTCATCCTATCTTAACTGTTAGTAATTGAGCCTCATCTACTTGTAACTTTGGCATATTTAATTCTTCCACAAACATTTCCATTTGTACCTTTTCTTGATTTCCATACTTCTCTGCTTTATACAGACCTCCATAGAATTTCCAAAATATTTCTAATACGTCTACAGGATCTCTTGATTATCTTCCTTGTTTTACGCTCCCTAAGCTTGGCAACAGCTCTTTTTACTTTCTGTTGCCTGCGTTGCTGTGCTAAATGTTTCTGTGCAGTACAGTTATCAAAAAATAGCTGCTTAACAGCAATCTTTCGAAACTCATGCCTATTATCGAGGTAATCCCTTATTTTTTGTTCAGCATTCTGCAGTTGCTCCTCCTCTTGTTCTGTGGGATTCTCCTTATTTTATAATACTTTAATACTTGTCAGTCCCTCTAAATAATTCTTGCTACTTCTTTACCATATCCTCCTTTCTTACATTTCCTCCCTATTTTAAATTCCACTTTAATTTTATCCCACTCCCTAGCTATATTTTCAGAAGAAATTTCTATTTTCTCTAATAGCGCCTGAATAATTTCCACTATCCATTCACTATATTCTTCTCGTTCTCACAGAGAGGTGGGAAAGCACCAGAATTTCATTTTTATTTCATTACCCATGTTTTTATTTTAGTTATTATTGGTGTGTAATCTGAAATAGTTATTGGGTGCATCTCAAGACCTTCAATGAAATGCACATGTGCCTGTAAAATGTAAATTTTGCCCAGCCCAGTTTTTACATCTTGGGGAATAATATGTAAATTCACTCTGAACTCCTAGTATGAAATTCATGTCAAATATTTTCATAAATTTCTACAGAAATCTACCATCCTTTGTTATATTTAATCTTCTGGGGCCCTAGACAAATCTTCACTGCTGCAATTCAAATTCCAGTCCCCACCTACAAGTACTATTCCTTGCTAAAAGCTGATTATTTCTCCCATAATTTTCTTAAGCTCCATTATAGCAGTTTTACATGGAATATAAATACATGCCAGTGTAATCCTCCTCCCTTGTCAGTAGCCCCTTAGTACTACAAGTCTACCATTATCTTTTTATCATCTATCACTACTGGAGTTCCTTTTTGCAATTAACATGAATATTCCTTGTTTCCTCTGCCCCAGGACAGCCACACTCATAGACCTTGAGTTAACCTAAAAGAAATGTTTATCCATGCTAAGAAGTATGGTGCAGCCCGTGCTTCTAAGTACTTTCTGGTTTTGTCTTATCTTTATAGCTCTTTCAGCTGGGAAACATTTGAAAACCTTCAGAGAACAGTATCTCCTAGCCATTTCTCTTTATCTTCTAGAGAGATGGGAACCAGATACAAAACTGCTAAGCATACATTTATTTAGTAGAGAAAAACCTTATAGTATTCAATATTCTCTCTCATTTACTTGCTTTCTCTTAAAGCTTGTTAATAGATCAAGCTAAGGCCTTAATCCAGTCATTACCCTATGCAAGAATGAGAAAATCACCAACAGCATAAGAATGAGAAAAAGCAGACTCATTTTTCTTTTGTCATGCTCATTTAACCAGATTTTTTTCTTTCTTTTTTTATATTGCAGTGCCTACCATTTCTTAAAACTGAAAAAGGAGAAAGACAGAAGGGAGAAGGAAAAAAAAAAAAAAAAAAACAGGAGCACATATTTACATTAGTACCTCAATTATACTTAAAAATAACGGAGAAAACTTTACTTTATAGCATGCAAAGACAATCATGCACTACTAATATAGTACCATTAAGAAAAAATGGTTTACTTACAGTTAGCTTTCTCCCTCCTCTTCCACTTCCCTAAGTATTTTTCCACACATTAATGACATGAAGTAGGGCTTATACTTTAGAGTCCCCTACACGTTTAACAAAGTCTCTTGTCCTGTCATGTTTCACAAATATAATTATTGCTTTGTAATCCCACATTTGTCAATTTCCAAGTTACTGGTTTTATTCTTCATCTCCATCTCCTAAATCCTGTCTCTGCTTCATTTACAACATACTCTTGTTCTTGTAGTCGATTGTTGTGTTTTTTCCTTCTCTCAAGCATTTTCCATTGAAACATTGGAAAATGTTTCACTGGAACTGTCTCTCCATGTTCTTTACTACAAGAAGAACAAGAAGCAGGCTATCCTTCTGTTTCACAGCTCACTTTTTGTTGGACAAACTTATATTTTCCTCTGTGTTACAGGAAGTCATGGCCGAAGCTTGCACTGCTTTTTGTTGAACAGGTGCGGTACTTTTCCCAGTCAGTGTTTTTCCCTCACCTTTTGCAGCCGATTTTCCTTCAGGTCTTCTGTATTTCTATTTTTTTTCCTGGTAGTGCACATCTTCATCATATACATAAAAAAACATGAAAACTACTCCCCTCCCCTCCTTTTGGGAGACAGATGATGACAAAAATTCAAGCAGTCTTACAATAACTGGCGCAAGCCAAAGTTTTCCTCTCTAGCTGTAAAGGACTTAAAATTTACCTAGTATAAACAACCAGAGTAGTTAATCAGAGAAGGTGACATACCTGCTAGCAAGTCCCCAATTAGTCATATTTACAACTTATGTTTGGGCACAGAACAAATGACCAGTGGAAAGGAAAATAAAGGGGGAGCAGTGTTCTATACTCTCTTAAGCAGCATTTCCACTGGAGTCTACAACTACCACAAAAGCTGAACAAGTAAAGATAAGAGTAAGAAGGCACTGTGAGTACCTTATGATACGTGCAGATGTGGCTAGTCAGCCTGCTGGGAAGGTGTATTGCACCCCCCCCCCACTCCAGGTGGGGTGGGGGCAAATGATGGCAGACCAGGAATATGAAGATGCTGTTTTTAGCTTCTTCAATTCTTTTCACCACCAACAGGAACTAAGTGGCCAGGGAAGTGATATCAGATGGTCAAGCTGTCAAAAAATGAAATAAATAAATGCAGAAAAAATGTCAGGGAATTTACAATGTTTGTAACAATATTTAAGGTATCCCATTTTCTATCTAGGGAAGGGACACCTTTACGACAGCTGTGCATGTCAGTGTCAGTGGCTCAGCAGGTAGCGCACTTACCTTTGGTGTTGCAAGATCTGAAGGCTGTGATTTGAAGTTCCACACCAGGTGTTTGAATTAATTTCCAATATACAAACATTGCAGTGCAGCATAAAGGTGATGCACTGCAGTGTTACTGTACTGCAGTGCAGTGCAACATAAAGCTGGTGGTGATGAGTGTGGGTGCTGCACTCCTGAGTATGCCAGCCTTCAGGGGAGAAGGTCTCTTCTGCCTAACTTGGTGGTAGTTCAAGTGGATCTAAAAGATCTCTCAACATTTATTGAAAAAGAGTAGGGAGACATTCCCCAATGCTACTGCCAAATATTCTCTTACTCAGTATGCATACCACCTTGGATTCCTTGAACAGAGGACACTGGCTTACAGGGAGAAAGCGGATTAAAAAAGTATGGTCCACAAGCAAGTTTAAGTTCAGCTAGTTAGCTCTGTTGGTGTAGCAGGATAAAGGCCCAACAACACCACAGGAGACAGATTGGACAATCAGATTTGGCTTCTGCTTCAGCAGGCATGAGAATGACTGGTATGTGCATCAGAGATGTGGATTTGTCCAGGTCAAGATGTGCCTCAATCGTCTCAGAGGAGGGATGTCAAAATGCAAAAATTAACCCTGCAGCATAGGTTTGGCTTATTAGGCTGAGAACGCATAAATCTTTACTTAGATGCACTAAAGCATATACTCATATGGGGAAGGTGTAATGGACCCTGTGGCAACATGAGTCACACATTCCCTGCCTAGAGGAGGATCTAAGGCTGTAGAAAGAAAATCCCTGATGGCTGCCTGCCTGATGGCTCCTGCAACAAACTTTCACCAACAGAACAATGAGCTTCCCAGGAAAACAGGAGAGCTGCTGTTAAACAGCACAGGGGAAAAAAGATGAAAGCCAACTGAAAGTCTCACTAACTGACTCAATTTCTAACATGAGTAAAGTTATGATGTTAGCAAAATTTTAAATGGGAAAAAGATTCTTCTGCTTTAACTAAAAGGTACATATATTATGCAAAAGAAAGTACAGTTGCACAAGTCCTACTTCCCTGTAACAGTAGATGTTTGAATTCCTCACTGGTATGTTGGGTTATCTGCCAAGGTAGCCCATTACTAGCCAACTTTCAAAAGCTCAGATTCCCTTTCCTCTCTCTTTCTGTGGCAGTTGACTGGCAGACCATATACTGAGAGGGAAGACATTATATGAAACATGAAGTGAATGTTCAAGCTTTTTCACTTCCAGAGAGAGGGACAATAAAGTACCTAAAGCCAGAATCATGTAACAAGAGTAAATTCACAACCAATTACAATACCATATAAAAGCAAATCCAGCAACAACTGAATTAAAGAGGTTGAAACCCACCTCAACTATGCATATTCTGCAGGATTACAGTTTGGTACTGCCAATGAGGCTGTGAGGATTTAGAATAAAGAGAAATTCTGTCTTAACATAACGTTCCATCTGTGTTGTCTATCTTCACTAATCCTTGACTGTGGGCTCGGTTCCGAGCCTCGTAACTGACTCAGCCATTATTCCAGCTCGCACCTTCCAAAACTCTCAAGCTAAGCTCTACTCACAATGCTCCTCACCAAATTACCTCAGATCGAGTTTGCAAAATATAGTGACAGACAAGAAATAATATATATACATACAAGAGACCATATTTGTGTCTCTATTATGAAGCCAGTCTTTTGGAATATTTCATCTAGCAAGAGTTTTAAAGGCCGGGGGAAGGAGGGAGGGAATGTAAAGGATTAGTGAAGATCAACAACACAGATGGAATGTTATGGTAAGACATGACTTCTTTATCTGATTTTGTCAATCTTCACATAATCCTTGACTGTGGGACAGAGTCCATAGCTACCTGAATCTTGGGAGGTCTCATGGAAGAATATTCCTGAGTACTATCAAGCCGAATGATGAGAGTTCCCTAGAGACATGGTCCAGTTTGTAATGAGTAATACAGGTATGTGGAGATGCCCATGTTGCTACTGCACAGATATCATCTAGAGATGCTCTGGCATGAAAAACTGCAGCTGTAGCAATTAGCTCTTGCTGAATGTGCTTTTACAGGGCATGGTGGGTGGAGACCCTTTTTACTGTAAACAAAGATGATACAGTCCTTAAGCCGTTTACCCAGAGTAGCTTTGGAAACTAGTCTCACCAAGGAAACTGAAGAAAATGCATGCACGATTCTCTGATATCCTTCGTTCTGTGAAGGTAGAAACACAGTTGTCTGTGAACATCTAGTAATTACAAACAGTACTCCCCTTTATTGGAAAAATTAGAAAAAAAGACTGGGAGGTGTGAAGTCTGATTGATATTTGACTCAAACAACTTTTGATAGGAAAGATGGATTTGTTCTGAGAGAGACCATGTCCTTATGAAAAATCAACTAGGATGGTTTGTAGGACAAGGGTTGTATTTCCGATATTCTTCTGGCAGAAATGATAGCTATTAGAAATAAGGTTTTCCAGGACATGAACTTTAGGTCACAAATTGCTGAAGGTTCAAAAGGGGAAGAAATCAGAGACTGAAGAACCAGACTCAAATCCCAAGGTGCAGAGGGTTCTTTATATGGAGGTCTAAGCATTAAGTTCCTTTCAAAAATACTTTACAAAGTTTGTGACATAAGTGATGAACCACTGAAACCAATATGGAAGTTAGACATCACGGCAAGATGTACCAGAACAGTAGAGGCTGCTATGCCAGTCTCAAAGAGTAAGGCTCAAAGAGTAAGGCTAAGAAGTCTAAATCTTTGTGTATGGGAGCTGAATATGGGTCATGTTTACAGTCTAGCAACCACTTAGTAAACTTTTGCCACTTGTTATGACACAATTTTCTAGTTGAAGGTTTGTGGTGGGCCAGAACGACGCGTTGGACCGGGGAAGAGATGGAAGAATGCCTGGCAATCATGTGAACTGGAGACGCCACACAGTGAGCTTGAGATGACGTACATTTGTCTGAACCAGTCCCTCCAGGTAGGACAATAGGCCTGGAGCTGGGTCCAATATCCGTGGCTTCTGAAGTAGATGAGGATATAGGAAGGGAAACCAGACTTATTGAGGTCAGAATCGGGCAACAAGGATTATTCTGTTCTCCAACCAGTTAGCTTTCTTTAGAAACTGACACATTGGTGGAAATGGAGGAAAGGCGTACAACAGACTGGGGGACAGTTATGAAGGGAATGTCTCTGGGTGACTCCCCAGGGGGGATTAGGGCAAAATAACTGCTGCACTTGTTATTCAGAGGGGACGTGAACAGGATGCAGTAAGCCTGGCCCCAGTGATGAAATATCTTTTCCGGCACCACTGGATTGAGAGACCACTTGTGAGGTATGATGATGGTCCTGCTCAGTTTGTCCGCAATCATGTTGGAGCTCCCCAGGATGTGCACTGCTACAAAAAAGTTATCAGAAGACATTGCCTATTGCCATACTCTGAGCATTTCTCGACAAACAGGGTAAGATCTGGTCCCACCTTGCTTGCTGATATACCTGACTACTGACATATTGTCTGTTTGAATCACAATCATTCCCAAGGGGAGGGTTTCTAGAAATGCCTGCAATGCTTGAAGCACTGCCCTCATCTCTAGAATGTTGATATGCAAAATTGGCCTCCGACTGGGACTAGGTGCCATGGGCTGTCTTTCCCAGATAATGCCCCCCCCCACCCTATCTGGGACATGTTCGTGGTCACTATGGCTTGGGGTTGAGGGAGAACAAAATGACAGCCCAACAAGACTTTGTTGGGGTGAAGCCACCAACTCAAATCTTCCTTGTATTGATTGGTAATAATAACCAGATGAGACATTGACTGATTCAATAAGGACCACTGGGAGGCCAGAAGTCATTGAAGAATCTGCATGTGATATCTGGCCAGGGGAACCAGAGTGATAGAGGCTACCATTGATCCTAGGGCCTGAAGAATGAGTCTTGCTATAACTTTCTTGCTGCGAATGATCCAGGTCACTTGTTATCTGATCCTCTAGGGTCTTTCTAGAGGAAGTGACACAATGCCAGTGACTGTGTTGAGCATAGCTCCAATGAAATCCAGTTGTTGAGATGGTTCTAGATAGGATTTTTTGTAGTTTATAGCGATGCCTAGGCTGCAACAAAGGAAAGAGCATAACCTCATGTCTTTATGAGTTGATGCCTGGTGGGAGTGGTAAGGAGCCAGTAGTCTAGATATGGAAATACTCAGAATCCTAGCAGTCTAAGATAAACTGCTACTACTGCCATGCATTTGGTGAACATCCGGGGGGCTGTGGTGAGACCAAAGGGCAGTGCCTTGAACTGATAGTGGCGGACTCCCAGGCAGAAGCGCAGGAATCTTATGAACCACTTGTCCATTTTTATATGGTAATACACAACCTAAAGATCTATTGAGCACACCCAATTGTCTTTTTCCAAGAAAGACAGTGTAGACTGAACTGAGATCATCTGGAATTTGGTTTGTTGAACTGGTTTGTTGAACTGACTGAGGTCCAAAATTGGTTTCCAATCCCCTGTTTTCTTTGGCACAAAAAAAATCTTGAGTAAATTCCAGATCTTCTCTGGTTTGGAAGGACTACCTGGATGACTCTTTTGTCAAACAATTTCTGAATTTCTAGGACTGCTGCCTCACTGTGACTAGACTAGGTGAAATGTCCAGGATTTATCTTGGTATGTTTGGTTCATCTGACAAGGGAATGTTGTAACCTCTGGTAATAATCCTCTGCAACCATTTCTCCATCATTAATTTTTAGCCAGGCAGATTGGTGCAGGGATAATCATCCCCAAACTGCCTCCAGAGGAAGGCAATTGGGCCTCCTTTTAGGAGCACTGATAGGAGTTACCAGGTAAAAAGTCCCTGGAACCCTGATTCTGCGGGCCATTTCTGCCTCTTGGATGAGTCTCTGACTCTCTAACCATTTAAATTTCTGTGTATCACCCACCTACTGGAAAGATTTAAAGTTAACACTACACCATGTATGATAACCACCTTAATATATGTGTTTTCCTTTTTCAGATGAAATCTTTATTTCTTTCTCGGCTACTTGCTTCCAACCTTTGCTGCGTGTATGTGAGAAAAACATGTACCTGTGTGTACATATAGTTAAACAAATCTCAGTTTTGTGATAACTCACTGTAATAATTTCACTGTATTTACACTTGTTTTTGTACATTTGGAGCTTTTCTTCCAGGGCCTCTGCTGAAAATTGACCTGTATCCCGTCTGAATTTCCCGGTTAACAAATGTAAAATAGCTAAATAAATAAATCTGGATAGAATCTCTCTAACTTCGGGGCCAAACAGGGATGATCTGTCAAACAGAGCCTTGATTAAAGAAGACTTAATGCCTCCACGAAATCACATAAGCGCACCCGCTGCTCTGGTGGTCCCTTTGGCAGCATGAGCAATTAGCCTCATGGATGAATTGGAAATGGATTCTAGGGTGGTGAGCTGAAAAGTGACTATCTAACACCCCTTTAGCTACTGCTCCCAAGACATCATCTGAAAGCTCTTTAATCAGATCTCTTTGAAGTCTTCTGAAATGTGCCATATAGTTCAAGGACCTGAGAACGAATGTCGATAAAACATATATGCACTTCCCAAATCTATGCATTGTCCTAGACTCCTTCTTAACAAGATGGATTAGTAGGATTTTCTTCAGCAAGTTCCTTCTTGGTGGAAGCCGCTACCACCATGGCATCTACAGGAATACCTTTGGCCCAGTGATGCTTATCTTTTGGGGAAGAGAGAATACAGTCAGGTCTCTTGGGGATCAGCTCGATAGAGTCAGGTATCTTCCAAGTCCGCTGAGCAATCAGTTTAATAAGATGGTTAGTGGGAGGAGAGATCCAAGAGGTAGAGAGCTGGGCAAGAAAAGCCTCTAGGTATACCGATTCTTCTGAGGAAGGTTGGAGGGTAGTCTGCCATCCCTCTGTTTATGTATTTCTAGGATGTCCCCAAAGGAAACATCTTCAGGGGGTGATTTTGGGGAAGCTTCCCCTTCATCGAAATCAGTATCTTCAGTGAAAGACTCATCAGGGGACACCAAGTGCTTCCTCTTGCACTTTTTCTTCGTAGGTACCTCTTTGGTGAAGTGCTCTGGAGAGGTGTCTGAAGATGACACAACCAGAGTAGTTTTCTCCTGAGACTTTTGTTCATAGGTTCATACTAGGCTATCTGCCCTAGGGCATTTATAAGCCTAGCCAGAGGGCGTTTGGCTTTCGCCACCCATTTTAAATGAATTTTGCTATGCCCTTTTTCGAGGTTAGTATACTGTGCCTCTGTCTAACAGTGACACAGAAGTGATACCCGAGGTAAAACTACGATCTCCCATCCACTCATCGAGATTCCTCTTGAAGAGAGTCAATGAGGGGCTCTGCCTAACCTGGACTGGGATTTTATTCCAGAGTGAAGGGAGCCTCTGGGTTATGAATCTGTCCCTCCAGCATGTCCTATTTATTTCAGTGCTGAGGTTCAAGTCTCTCGAATGCGTAGCTCGATGGGATTTGGATTTTCTGAGGTGCAGCATGTCCATTAATTCCGGGTTGGACATGGCTTTATACATCAGGCACAGATCGCCTCTGAGCAGGCGGTATGCACTGAGTAGAGCTGGAGTTTCTTTAACCGGGCAGCATATGGCATCTGTTTGAGCCCTTTGATCCTCTTGGTGAGGTACTTTTGGGGTCTTTCCAGTTGCTGCAGGTGTCTGGTAAGGTACATCCCAAAAGGGGCATTGTACTCAATTATGGGCCTGATGAGGGATGAGTAAAGAGGCACGATGACCTCCCCTGATCTAGATGTGAATCCCTTCATGATTAGGTAGGCTATATAAAATGTTTTTATAACCACTTTGGCCACATGGTTGTCAAATGAGAGATTGCTATCAACTTGGGTCCCCAGGTCCCTAATTACTTCTTCCGTACTTAATGGATTACCACCTATGTGGTAATTTGTGGCACTTTGTTTTTGCCAAAGGGGATGACTATATACTTTTTGGCATTTAGCTTGAGGCCATGGCTATGGCACCAGTTGTCTGTTTCTATGAGGCCCTTTTGTAGGATGCTTGTGTCAGCTGGAGAGTCTATTACGGCTCCTAGTTTGCAGTCATCTGTGAACTTGGTCAGCCACAGTCCTTCCGTGTTGGCCTGTACCTCCGAGAAATATATACCGAACAAGAGAGGTCCCAGGACTGAGCCTTGTGGGATGCCACTTGTAACTGGTTTGAAGTCTGACATGGCTCCAGCAATTCTAACCATGTGGGTTCTGTCCTTGAGCCAGTTTGCAACCCATCTAGTGACATAGGGGTTTATATTTAAGCTGGTGAGCTTATCTATATTGCTCGAGTGGGGTATTGTATCGAAGGCTTTTGCGAGGTCCAGGTAGGCTGTGTGGACCACCTTCCCCTCGTCAATGGCCTTGGTGGCTGTTTCAAAGAAATCGACCAGGTTCAAGAGGCAGGATCTGCCCTTAAAGCCGAACTGGGTAGGATCCAGTGTCTGTAGGTCCTCAATATCTTTATTTATGAGGTCCATGATGATCCTTTCCATAGCTTTGCAGACCAAGCTAGTCAGGCTTATGGGGGGATAGTTTCCAGGATCCGTTGAGGCACCACCTTTGTGGAGAGGGACCACTGTTGCTGTACGCCACTCTTTGGGTACATATCCTGTAGTAAGGCTGAGATTGAACAGTAGTTTTATGTTTGGGTTTAGCTCTTCTTGGAGTTCATGTAGGACGCAGCCCGGGACACCGTCTGGTCCCATTGATGCTGTGTTTTTTGCTTTGGAGAGGGCGGCTCTTACCTGAGCATCTGAGATGTCAGGGGGACAGCACTCTGCTGTGATAGATATTTGCCCTTTTGGTGGGGGGGGGGGTTTGCGCTGAACCTGTCAGCTAGAATGTTGGCAATGTCTGTGGGTTCGGTGTATTTTTTGTCATTCTGGACCAGTTCTGAGCATATCTGGGAATTCCCACAAAGGTTCCCAACATAACTAAAGAAAGCCTTGTGATTATCCTTAGTGTCCTGTGCAATTTTCCCTCAAAGCTGGCCTTAGATGATTTTATGAGTGCCCATAGATTTTTGCTAATACTGATCAGAGATGCTTTCCCTTTTTGGGATTTTGCTCTATCATGTAGTAGCTTCCTCCTTCTATTGTATAGTTTGTTTATGGCTGGGGTCCACCAGACAGGACGCCTGACTTTGGAGGATTGGGTCTTGGTTTTATTTGGGATTGCATGATCCATGCATTCCTGAAGGTGTTCATAGAATGCGTTTATAAAGGATTCTGCGGTCTGGGCCGTATTTTCCACAGGCCCGGGGGCTTTGAAGGATTCCACCTCGGTTTTGAGGAGTGTGAAATATGCTTTAAAGAAGGTTTTCACTGTGGTTTTCTGGGCAGGGGTGGGGTCGGGATGTGAATATCCAGTGAGATTAGTTTATTGTCTGATCTTACCAGTGAGGGATACACTTCTGGTCTGAAGCATAGAGCCCCCATGTTGGTGATGATCAGGTCCAGTATGTTTTCCCCTCTTGTGGGAGTGGTAACAAGTTGTTCCATAGCATTTGAGTTTATAAATTCTAGGAACCTTTGGGCTAGGGTGTTGGAGCTAGAGTACTGCTCCCAGTCTATGTTTGGGTAGTTGAAGTCGCCCAATATAATGGTGTTTGGAGAGACCTTCATATTTTCCAGTGTTCTCAGGAAGGCCGATTGGGGTTCCTGGGTTTGGGAGGGTGGTCTGTAGCAGGCTATAAACTGGAAGGCAGTTTTACCCACTGTTAGTTGCACATGGATAGTCTCTGATGCTTCGTGCTGTGCCACCAACCTGGAGCTGTGGGTATCTTTGATGAATATTGATACTCCCCCTCCTTTTGTGGTTCGGTCCAAGTTTTGGGGCCGAAAAGCAAGGTATGAGGTATAACCTGGTAGTGCTGGGGTGCTCTTGGGAGCCTTGAACCAGGTTTCTGTTACTGCACAGATATCGATGTTCTCCATGCTAAGGAGAGTTTCGAAAAGTGCATCTTGAGGTTTAGACTTCTGGCGTTGAGTAGCATTACTCTTAGTTTCTTATCCCTTGTGATACCTATGGAGGTGGGTTTGTCTTTTGAGCCTTGCCTAAAAAAGGCACTATGGGTGTGGCAAGAGCCTTTGCCAATATCCGATAGCCCAGGAGTGACAGGTGCAAGCCGTCCCTAGCGAAGCATCGTGGCTTGTCGAGCATGTCATCCCAGGCTGTCAGGCATTGGATCCCCTTTGAATGACATCAATACTTAAGCCAATTGTTGAAACTGATCATCTTGTCTTCATATTGTGGCATCATTCTTGGTGAGGGTAAGATGCTACTCAAGGTCAGGGTCATACTGGCCTGGGCTACATGTTCAGAGAGCTCCTCTATGTCTCTTTGCATGTAGTCCAGGGAGGTATGTCTCAGGTCATTCACACCAGCATGGACAATGACCGAGTCATATTTGTACTTGCCTTGGAGTGACCTGAGTGCTTGTGTTATGTGGCGGATCCTAGCGCCCGACAGGCAGCTCACCGTGACCTTCTCCTTGTTCAGCCTGGTGAGCGGGACGTCAGTGTGCCTGATGATAGAGTCACCTATTACAAGTGTATCAGGTGTGTTGTTTAGCCTTAAGGGCTGTGACTGTTCTGCACACTGGCTTTGTGAACTATGTGTTGCATGTGTTTTGTTTTGGGGTAGCGGTTGCTTGGGTGTCTGCTTTGGAGGTCTCTGCTGCTTAGGCAGATTTTTATTTAGAGCCTCCGATTATGTTTTTGTGTGTTTATGTGTTTGGTTTGCTGTCGTGGTAGGTCTATGTGAGACTGGAATTGAAGTGAGTGTGGTTTCCTTCTCCTCCTGACTGGTTACGCCAGTACTGAGTTGAGACAGCTTAGCCTCCAGTTTGGCTATATGGTTGCATCTCTCACATGTGTTTGAATTTGTTGGGAGGAGGAGAGGATTTGTCTGTGTACAACATGAGGCAGTTGTAACATTGCCTCAAGATTCCCAGATTCACCAGCTGGACCGGAGAGGAGATTAACAACTGACCTTTGGACATGCTAGAATAGTATTGGGAATTCCTTTATAATTGAAAAAAAAGGGCCAATGGGGAACAAGGTACTCAAGGGGAGTTTGTGAGGTTGTAGTGCTTTTAATTTTTTAGTGCTAACTTGTATAATTGCTTTAGTGAGCAAGTGCCAGGCTTTTGAGTAGGAATAGGGTGTTTATTATGAGAACTAGATCAGTTCTAAGGGAAAAAGTGAACAGCAGACTTTGTGGAGCTGAGAATGGTTTAAACCCAATTAGGCAGAGCTGCCTGATGCTGCGCTATGCGCAAAATCGCACAAAGCGGCGCCAAAGTGGGTTTTATACAGGGGGACTTGAAAGAGCAAGAAATTGGCCCAAAATGGCCAATAGACTACCAGATTCTTGTGCTGGGAACACTCCTCCAGGGATAGATAGGCTGCTCTAAGCTCCTCACTGCCACTGGTGAACAAAGAAGCCTTCCTTTATCCAAGAAAGGAAATGGGCAACAGAGGAACTTTCCAAAAGTCCAGAATACAGCAAAGCCTGTATTTGGACTACTTTAGGTCAGGAAAAACGAGAAACAAGGATACTTTTTTTTTGTTTTTTTTTTTTCTTTTTTGCAACAAACAGCAGGAAAATGCAATAAATATGTAACACAGGCTAGCGCACTTCAGTGTGCAGCCTCAACAGGTAAATGCAACAAACAGGACAAACTTTAAAAATGCAGGTGCAAAAACAACTTTAAACAGTTTAAAACAGTTCAAGAAGCAGAAATACTTGCAGTTTAGCTAGATCGGACAGTCGCCCAGGTAGTAGCAGGAAGAAAAAAACACTTTTATCAGGTTAGCAGTCGCTCTTTTAGCCTCTCTGCTGCTATCTCCACTCTGCAGGACCACGAGGAGTTTGGCTGAGTAGTAACAAGCGCAAAAACCGCGCCAAAGCAGGTTTTATACAGGGGGACTTGAAAGAGCTAGAAATTGGCCCAAAACGGCCAATAGACTATCAGATTTTTGTGCTGGGAACACTCCTCCAGGGATAGATAGGCTGCTCTAAGCTCCCCACTGCCACTGGTGAACAAAGAAGCCTCCCTTTATCCAAGAAAGGAAATGGGCAACACAGGAACTTTCCAAAAGTCCAGTGCCCTCTGTCCTGGGGTAGAGACTGGTGGAAGCTCCTGTCGAGGGGATGGAAATGATGTTTGTTCCAACAGGGAAGGCACAGACTGTTTGCCTGCAATGAGCAAGGTCCTCGCCACAGCCTGGAAGGCAGATCCCCCTGTAGAGGGACAGGAGCTCGGAACTGAAATAGACTCCTTCAGAACAGTGGTCTCATCCCACACCGAAAAGGTCGCCCCAATGTAGAAGCTGGGATTGAGCTTACATATACCGATGGGCATGGAAGGCTCCAAAAGAATCGAAGATGAACCCTGTCCCCCAGAATTGACAATGAAGCCTCGACCTCGGGAAGTCTCTGGTTCTTTGGAACAGACAGAACTCAGGGTAACTATCTGTCTCGAAGAAAGAGATCTGGCTGGCACAGAAGCCGTCAAAGCTGGAAAGGTCAGCACCAGGGGCTCCGAAATCTCAGCTGGAGTCAAAGGAGGAATATGAATGGGTGTAGAAGAAGGCATGGTTCCAGAGTTAATGAGGCTAGGAACCATGGATGGAGGTAATCCCCTCGCCATCAGAAGCTGGTCCACCAGTCTCATAATATCTGACTCCAGGAATATTGGTGGACTGAAAAAAGGTTGCAGTCTGAGACCTTGATGGCTGTCTCTCCAAAAAATGACTAGGACGACGGTCTGCAAATGGATCTATGGAGGGGGAGTAGGTAGTATGAGGTAGAACTATCACCCGAGATTCCTTTGGTACCAGAAGGTCTGTTGGTGCCAAAGGGAAAGATGTTGGCAATGAAGCTGGAACAGAAGCAGTTGATGCTAATGGCACCGAGGGATGAGAATCTCGAGCCAGCAGTGTCAAGGAGGCTGTTGGTAGCATGGGAGAGATGGGCAATTTAGAAGGTGGTTCAGAAGGAGCTGTCAGAACTGAATGACTCTGCTTTTTTGGTCTAGAGGAAGAGGATGATGAAGAGAAGGAGCTGGCTTCTGTCTTGGGACCAAATATTGCCTCTTCAAACTCAGAATTAAAGCAGCCTTTCAAAATTAACTTATTTTTGTGCTCTATCAGGGTTCTGGAACTGAACCCATGACAGATCACACAGTCTTCCTGCAGATGGACTGCACCACGACAATATACACAAAGAGTGTGTCCATTTGAATTAGGCATTTTCCTATTGCACTTTTGGCACCTCTTGAAGCCAGAGGTGCCTTTGGAGGGTTTGTTGGCCATATTGTCAAAACCAAGGCTACTCTAGACAGAGATACTTTCACACACACAGACTTTAGAATAAAGAAAGATTTTTTTATCAGAGAAAAGGAAAACAGGGAAAAACTGCCAATGACGGTAAGAAGGTTACCCGAAGGTAAAAGGGTAAAGAATACCTAACGATAATGGAAAGAAGAAACACTCTTACGCACAGGCTGAAGAAAATCTAGAGGAGCATGTAGTAAAAAAAGAGATAAAGGGAAATGTTTTGAGAAGGACAGTAAGAAAAAATCTGACTTACAATTTGAAGAAAGCTAAATTTGGAGAGACTGGACTGAATGCGTCTGGAACTACAAAGTGGCAAATGAGATCAGAGGTAATTTGGTGAGGAGCATTGTAGGTACAGCTCAGCTCAAGAGTTTTGAAAGGCATGAGTTGGAATAATGGCCGAGTCAGTTCTGTGGTTCAGAACCGAGCTCACAGTCAAGGATTATATGAAGACTGACCATCAGATCTACTGTTACAAGTAGGACTTGTGCAACTGTACTGTGCTGATCATTCCCACTATCTCTGTGGCATTTTGGGTAGATTCCCAAAGCATACTCTACCTCAAAGGTAGAAGGGTAAGGATTCGGATGCTCCTAGCAAAGTCTGCTCTGGACCTTGCAAAAGATCCAGTCTGTAGTGTTTTATGAAGGTATGAATATAAGACCAAGTTGCTGCCTCTGGAATGCTTTTAGAGTCCACCCCTTTTCAATATGCCATCGAAGAGGATAAAAGCTTGGTCAAGTAAGCCTTAACCTTGCCTGGAAGAGATTTACCATGGTGGGAGTAACAGAAAACAAACAGAAGACAACAATAATGCAACAGTTTGCTTAAAGACAAGTTGACCTTCTTAGCCCTTATACAGAAGACAAACAGCTGTGCAACATTCCTTAACGTGTTTCCTCTGTCAAGGTAGTACCTGAGCTGCATGTGCACATCCAAGGTATGTAGAATCTTTTCTAATTTGTTTTTTTGGATCAGGATAAACACAGGAGATTGACCGCTTTATTCATGGTAAATTCAGAAACAATTTTAGGCATGAATTATAAATTACTTTATAACACAAGCTCATCCTTGTGAAAAAATAGACAGGGTTGGCCACCATGAGAGCTTGTAGCTCAGAAACTTTCCTTGCAGATGTCAGTGCAATGAATAAAGCAATCTAAGTAATGAACCATAAATTAGCCTGAGTAGAATATTCAAAAGAAGGTAAGGTCATTTTTTTCAAAAACAAAGTTGAGATACCAGGCAGGAGAAATTGCTTCTGATGGGGGGTCTCACGTGAAACACTCCTTTCATAAACTGACCACAAAGAGAGGGATCCATGGGCAGACAAGCTGAGATGGTTGTAGGATGCATTTTAATAGAAGCATATGACAAATTCTACGTAACTGACAGAAATATTTCAAAACCAGAGGGGTCAAAACCTTTTAAGGAGCTATGTTATTTGCTAGGCATTACCAAGAAAACATCTTCCACTTGTAAAAGTAAAATTTTCTGGTTGCAGATTTTCTTGCCTCTAAGTACTTGCTACACAATGTCATGGAACAAGTACATGAAAGGTATCAAAATAAATAATCCAGGCTGTCAGAAGCAACTGCTATAAGTTGGGGTGTACCATTCACCCCTGATGCTGTGTCAGCAGATTTAGTCTGTAAGGAAGCTTGTGGTAATTCACCCTTAGCCAATTTCATTAAAAGGGAGAATCAGCTTTGCCTATGCTAAAAGGGAGTTACCCCAATGATTTTCTGTAATTCTTTCTGAATCTTTCAAAGTACCTTGGTAATCATTGGAAAGGTGGAAATGCATTCAAGAAAATGACCAAACATGGGAATAATAGACCTTCCATCTTCCAAGCATGGCTGCAAGGATGTCCTGAACAGAATTTTTTTTCAATTGTCTGTTTTGAAAGGAGGTGAACAGACCGACTTCAGGTGTTCGCCTCATAAGGATCAAGTCCTGGAAAAACTCTAAATGGACCTTCCACTTGTGGAAATTGGTCCAGGATCTGCTTTGTCTGTCACTATTTTCCTTTGAAGGAATGTACAAGGCTTGAAGAGAAACAGAATGCTGCACAGTTAGCTCCTAGGCCATCATTGCCAACCAGCAAACAGGGTATGACCTTGGACCCCCCCCCCCCCCGCTTGTTCGGGTACCACATCGCTACAGTGTTGTCTGTAACCAATAGAAGAGGACACGGAATCCATAAATGGTGAAAAACTTTTAAGGCATGAATCACTGCCAACATCTCTTTTACATTTCTGTGCTTTGGCATGTCAAGGAGGACCCCGCAAGCCTTCTACTTGAACTCCAGTTTACATTGCTTCCATGCAAAATCTGAAGAGTCCTTCTGGACAAATTGGGCCAGGGTCTGAAGAGAAAAAGGAATCCTGGATTCAGAGGCAGTTGATTTCTCCACCACTGCAGTTCCTGTCTCACAAATCCCAGTACTAATACCTAGAAATCCAAAGGATGAAGGCCCTAATCCAAAAATTTTTTTCAAGTAAGATTAAAATTTTCTCATGTGTAGTCTAGCTTGGTATCATGAGGATCAGTGATGCCATGAGGGCTAGCATTTTGATGAATTTTCTTGCTGTAACCAAGTCTAGAAGAGAGAAATCCAAGAAAATGCCCTGATAATGAGAACTTTGTCTTCTGGTAGAAAAGTTATTTGTACTATGTCTATCCAACACCCCAGAAAAACAATTAGTTGAGAGGGTGTGAGGAAAGATTCTTGAAGGTTGAATTTGAGACCCACGTAGGAAAGGAGGGATGCAACCTTGTCTAAGGACTCCAAGCACCTGGATACAGAATCTGCAACAATCAGGAAGTCATCTAAATAAAGAAAAATGTTAATGCCTAGTCTTCTGCAATAGGCAACCGCTGAGGCCAGCCATTTTGTAAACACTCAAGGTGCAGCAGATAACTCAAAGCGTAATGCAGAAAACTGACAGATAATGTAAGCCAGACACAGCAAATCACAATTTTTTTCTGAAACTGGGAGCAATAGGAATAGGATGATAAGCATGCTTGAGATCTAGAGTCACAGTGAAACAATAGTCTGGACGCAACACTAAGATCAACTGTAAAGTGAACACTTTGAATTTTGGAACATTTACAAAGGTGATTGTAAAGGACAAATCTAGGACTGGTCTCCAGGACTGTTTCTTTTTTGGTACCAAAAATATTCTGGAGTAAAATCCTTTGCCTTTGTGTGTTACAGGCACTGGTTTTATGACCCTTGTGTCTACCATGTGATGGAGCATTGGAGGAAACGGCTTGGTCTCGTCTGATGTGTGCAGTGGAATTCCCCTGAAAGGGTGAGGATTTTCATTCCACTGCCAAGTGTATGCTCTGCTAATTATTCTCACAACTCATTTATCTGAAAGTACTTGCTGCCAGGTTGCAGTGTTGAGAAAGAGCCCTGGGGAAGGAGGAAGAAAATGTAGAGCAGGTGGGGGAATAGAGGATCTGGGACTTGACATTTCCATTGCAGGGGGTTGATCCTTTTTTGGAAAGGAACCCTTCTTGTTCGGTTTCAAAGAATTGTCCTGCCATTTTTTTAGAGCCCTTATTTTTGTTTGGCTGGGACTTTTGTTTGTTCTGCCCTTTATCTTATTTTGGGAGAACTTGGGCATCTTAGACACCCCATGCATTAATTTGCTTCTAAAAAGACATCTTATCTGGGGAGAACGTGGGTACATGAAACATGCTAGATAGCCCTTGCATTAATTTGCTTCTATCATCCTACTGTTTGAGAATCTGTGTAACAGGGGCCTAAACACCAATTCAGAACTTAAAGGTGCAATCAGAATTTCAGCTTTTAAATCAGAGAAGTTTCAATTACATAACCAAACATGCATTCTTAATACAACAAAAGAAGCAGGATTTCTAGAGACTCTATTGGTACATTCAAGCACTCCCCTCAAAGCACATTTAGAAACCTGAGTCAAAGTACCAACAATTTAATTCATATAAGAATTTTGCTCTGCAGGTAAGGATGCAACAAAATCTTCCAAACTGCATGCACACTGTAAAATACAATTCCACATATAACCTTGATAATTTAACATTCTAAAAAGCTAGATTACGGGACAGAGAAATTATTTTGCCGAAGATCTAACCAAGTTCTCTCTTTATCAGTGGGCATTGGATTAGATGAAGCCAAGAACCTTTTTATATCAACAGGCAGCTGGGAAGACAGCACCTGGGTCAGCAGTCAAATGAGAAAAGAGACCTGTCATATCTGAGGAGATCCTGTATTTTCTATAAGCCTATTAGGCAGAGCTAGGATAGATACAGGTATCCTCTAGGCAGCTTTATAAACATTTTAACAAGGCTGGAAAGAGAGGGGGGATAGCCACAGAATTGGGCATCTTGTCCTCTATAAGGTCATATACCCTGCCTAGCTCTGGGGTAGTTCCCGACTGCTCCCAAGCAAGAACGCCATTAAATCTAGCAATCAACCAAACTCAAACATCTGGCATTAAACTGGCTTTGCCACTGTAACAAGCCTGGATAACCCTCCTCATAAATGTATATAATATATTACTTTCTGCCTACTGTCAATGCATTCCCCTGACTTAAACCAGGGATAGTTATACCTGTGAACATGTTCTAGCTAATGTTTTTTCATGTATCCTCTGTAAATAACTTACCTGTAATTATGTATTCATTGTTATAATTTTGACATCGACTACCTTGGAGCTTTTCTCCCTGGGCCTCCGCTGAAAATGGACATGTATCCAGTCGGACTATCCCAGCCAACAAATGTAAAATAAAATAAATAATCATCTGAGGGAAAGTAAACATTTGTTTGGACTTAAGTTCAGGTTCACCTTCTGAAGGCTCAGCACCTGGCCTCTGTCAACTAGAAAATTACCACTGTCCTCATAAAATACCTCATCAATTTCTGAAACAACAGAAAGGTCTCTAGCCACCAGAATTAGCTGCCTGCAGAATATTCTTAGCCAAGGGAACCACATTAACAGGTTCCTGACCCAGAGACTCCCCAGACTCTGGAATAGATTGCCCATGCATGTCAAGCAGAGTGCCTCTTTGGCCCTCTTCAAAAGGAACCTTGATGATTGGATGGGAGAAAGGAAATTCACCCCGGGGATCACATCAGTCGCCCTGCTAGACAGGGGTCCAGGGAAGTAAATAGTGTGGGAAGAAACAACCAGGGAATTGTTATGTCTAGGCTTGTATAGGCCCTAGGGCTGATAGCCTAGTACCAACCTATGAACCTATAGCTGTTTATAAGGTTAATCAGCTGTAAGATTAAGCTTCTGTTTCTTTTTCTTATGAACTCCACTACTAGATAAAATATCTAGGGATACAGTAATATGTGTGGCAAGGAATCTCTTACCAACCTGCTCCACAGAACGGAACAGACCAGGAGGATGTGTCTAACCTCCCCATTCCATAGTGGCCAACAACGCCACACAACAAGGAGATGGGACAAAAGCTAAGTGGTCTACGGGCCAAGCAGTGGCCCCTGACAGAATCACTTACCATAGACTGAGGTATATTTTTATTTTATTTTTATTTTTAGCTGTAACTGAATTTAATAGGGGGGTATCAGAGTTAGGATCCATCAACTTAACTCTGCCAAACTGTCCTATGAGTATTATCACAAAAAGTTTGAAATGTATTCAGAGTTCTTTTCCAGCTGCAGAAGTTAAAGAACTTATGGTACACTAAGTCTAAACACCAAAGCAACCAATTTCCCAAACCAGTGTTAAAAATTAGCTCCACACTTTATGATAAACTGCCATAAAATAACATTTAATAGCAATTTAAAAAAAGTTATGTACTCACCATAATGTTTCATCTGTGTTGTCCATTTACATTCTTCCTCAACTGCTGGGTTCAGATCCGAACTTCGGATCTGACTTGGCCATTACTAAAGCTTGTGGTAACTAAAAAGCTCTCGAGCCTCCCCCTTACCCATAATGCACCAACCCCTAACAAACACCAGATCTTTTTGCTGATTTTAACTGAAGTGGTACCTATCAATATGCATATATAAAAATACATACAAATGTATATGTTCTATAGAGGGAACTTACCTGGAGCTCGATCATAAAGTACAGTGGTGTCCTTACAATGTCTTGTCCTTCCAGAAGTTTGCTGAAACAAAGGATGAGGGTTGGTTGATGGGAAGCTGAGGAAGAATGAAAATGGACAAAACAGATGGAACATGTTGGTGAGTACATAACTGCTTTATCTGATGTCAATTTTCATTCTATCCTCAACTGTTGGGACAGAGTCCCCAGTTACCTAGAACCCCAGATGGACTCTAAGGAAGGATATTCCTGAGCACAGTTGAACCAATAGCTGCTCTACCCCTCGAGACAAGATCTAATTTGTAATGAGTGATAAAGGTATGAGGATTCACCCAGGCTGCATCTGCATATATGTCGTCCATGGGAGCTTTGGATAGAAAGCCTGAAGAAGTTGCCAACATACCTAGCTAGATTGGCTCTTACAGGTTTTGGTAAGATTAAACCCAGTTTGTTATAGATAAAAGAAATACAATCTATCAGACATCTGGCTAGAGTTACTTTTGCCACTGGTTTTCCCAATTTCAAATCTGCAAAAGAAACAAACAACTGGTCTATCTTTCTGATTTATTTTGTCCTATATAAATAAAAGCACAATTGTTTATGACCAGTCAATAAATGCAACACATATTCACCGTTGTTTGTAAATTTATGAAAGAATATTGGCAAAATAATGGACTGATTGATATTGGATTCTGACACTTGCATAGGAAAGAAAGACACATTGGTTCATAATGTAACGCTATCCTTATGAAAAATCAAGTAAAGAGGTTTCGATGACGAGGCTTGAAGTTCTGAAATTCTTCTAGCTGAGGTAATGGACACTAGAATGGCAGTTTTCCAAGTTGGAAATTTACCATCATATTTAAATGATGACTCGAAGGGGGAATAAATTAAGGTTTGCAGTACCAAGTTCAAATCTCATGGTGGAGAAGGGTCTTTATACAGGGGTCTCAACAGAAGAGTGCCTCTCAAGAATGCTTTACAAAGTTTAGAAGAGGCCACAGAAGATTTTTCAAATCCAATATGAAAACAAATATTGTTGCCAAATGAACCTTGATGGTAGAGGAGCTAGCCCACTCATTAAAGATCAAAGCTAAAAATTACAGTACATTATGTATCAGAGCTGAAAATGGATCAATATGATTTTGTAGTGCTGAGTAAACAAACCTTTTCCATTTACTTGTATAAAGCTTTCTTGCTGAAGGTTTATGGGAAGATAAAAGTATATGATGAACATCGGTTGTCTGGTTATTAAAAGGATTGGAGAAACCATGCTGTTAGTTTGATGTCTGAGATATCTGGAGGAACCATGTCTGTCAGATATGACAGGTCATCTGGAATTGGGATCCAGGATACAAGGTTGGCAAAGATTATGAGGACACAGGAAGTAGAACCAAATCTGACAAGGCCAGTAAGGTGCAATGAGGATGACTTTACTATTCAACCTGGCGGCTTTCTGCAGTAATTTTGGAATCAGAAGAATTGGAGGATAGGCATAAAGCAGACCAGGAAGCCAATTGTAAACTAGAACTCCTCTTGGTGACTCCCCCTGAGGAGAGATTAGGGCAAAGAAGCTGTTGCATTTCTTGTTTACGGGAGAAGCAAAAAGATGGCAAGGCTGGCTCCATCAGCAAAAAATCATTTCTACCACTTTCCTATTGAGAGACCACTTGTGAGGTAGAAGAATGGACCTGCTCAATTTGTCTGCTATCATGTTGGATCTCCCCAGAATCTGCATTACCATGAGGAAGTGGTTGGATCAGATCGCCCATCGCCACACTCTGAGTATTTGTCGACACAAGGGGTATGATCTGTTCCCTCCTTGTTGGTTGATATTGGTCTCTCTAACCACTCCCCCTATTTCTGTTCAAACTCCCCTTCTCCTCCACTTACTTACCAACCTCTGCCATCATGATGTCCCCTCCTCCCAAAATCCTTCCACTGTCTTGCTTCCTTATCCTACTTATATCTCTATACCACATCACTTGCTATACTCATGTCCACCTACTCCCTCCTCCTCCTCAGCAACACAACCCTATCTCTCATTACCACAACATATCCGCCTCATTAATTCCATACTACCCAATACTCTTCATGAAAATTAAACATTTCCCAACTGCGAATGTAAACCTTAAATATAAACCACACATCTACCTGCCCCTTCCATCAAAATATAAAACTAATAAGCACCTCCCCCATGCGACTATCATTCACTTAGCAGGAGATATTCACCCCAACCCAGGTCCTACATTCCATCCAAAAAATTCTCCCAACAAATATAAGACATCCTCCAACAAACAACTCAAGTTCCTCACCATCAATGCCCAAAGCATAAAAAATAAACTATCCCTCTTCCATGCCTGGCTCAACCATAACTCCCCTGATATAGCAGCTATAACTGAAACCTGGCTAAAACCTCATATTAATGACTCTGAGTTCCTACCCCCAGGATTCCATTCTCTACGGTCCGATCGACCTAATAAAAGAGGTGGTGGTGTTGCTCTAATCTACTCCAACCTCTTGTCCATTACTCCCTATCCAAACCCTATTCCATCATTTAATAACACTGAACTGGTTATCGGCCTTCTAAATATGAACAGCCATAAAAGTATCTGCATCATCTGTTTCTACATCCCTCCAGGCAACAATACTAATACTCTAGAAGACATCCACCCCTGGACTTCTTCTAATATTAATCTAGAAACCTTCATTTTGGGTGATGTAAATATCGATTGGGGCAAAATCTCTAATCAAAATCCCTCAATAACCATTAACCTATTTAATTTCCCCCAACTCATTAACTCCATAACCAGACCAAACAAAGCAAATCCTCCTGGCTCCATACTTGATTGGATTCTCGTATCTCATCCAAATAAAGTTATAAAATCTGACACTTCTCCAGACCCCTTAGGAGACCACCTCCCTGCCTATGCTATACGAGCTACCTCCTCCCTCCCCACTCCCACCACTACACTCATACTGAACCTCTCTAACTTTAACCCTACTTCCTTCTCTGACTCACTTAAACTCTCCAACTGGAAACCTCTAAAACTATTACCACTAGATGAAGCCATCCACTACTTTAATTCAACATTCTTAGCCGTCCTTAACTCCCAAGCCCCAACTACACTTATAAGAGTTAAAGCTAAAACATCCCCTTGGCTCACCAAAAATACAAAAAAGTTAATGCTCCAAAGCGACAAAACCTGGAAAACTTACCATAAACACAAACAACCTGAAATACTCCTTAAATATAAGCAGTTAAGAAACCTAACCAAAAAACAAATCATTAAAGACAAGAAGTCTTTCTACATCTAACTTCAAGAAAACCATGCTAGAAACCCAAAACAATTCTGGAATTCCATCAATTCACTCCTCAGACCAGGTACTAAAAATAACCCCTGTCCAGACACCAGCAAAACTGACCCTGAAATTGCTTCTCTATTTAATTCCTTCTTCACCTCTACCATTGCTGAGCTAACTAAAACATTTCCCAACAATCACCTCTCCCCTGCCACTACTCAGTCTTCATTAAACTGTTCTTACCCCCCCCTCTTTCAAACTGCAACCAGTATCTACCGACCAAATAAAGAAACTCCTTCAAAAACTAAAACCTTGCTCTAATGCCCCCGATAACATCCCATCTGCCTTCCTAAAAACTGCTTCTGACTCTATTGCTCTTCCTATCAGCATCCTAATTAATAGATCATTACTTGAATCCTACGTTCCTCTACTATGGAGTAGCGCTTACATCCTACCCCTCCACAAAGGTGGCAAAAACTGTTCTGTCTCAAATTTCCGCCCTATAGCCATTCTCTCCCCTATATCCAAAATTCTAGAAAAATGTATCCACCTACAACTCCTGCCATTCCTTACTAAGCACCACCTTCTCTCTCCTACCCAACACGGTTTCCGCCCAGGTCATAGCACAACTACTGCCCTCCTCTCCTTTCTACACTGTCAACTCTGCCCGTGATTCCGGTAATTTAGTATCCACTATCCTACTAGACTTATCTAAAGCTTTTGATACCATCTCTCACACCCACCTTCTAAATCACCTATCTAACCTCAACCTTTGCCCTGAATCCCTTTCCTGGTTCTCCAGGCTACCTTTCAAACAGATCCCAAGCTGTAAAATGGGGCCAAGCCACCTTGACTTTTCTTCCGACCCCTACAGGAGTTCCTCGGGGTTCCATACTTGGCCCACTACTATTCAATATCTTCATAAATGATTTCTACAAAGCCATCCCTAACACAAAAATTGTACAATATGCTGACGACTCTACTTTGATATGCTCTGCCCCCAACCTAACAGACCAAGCCCTAACTCAAAGTGCCTTCTCTACCACTGAAAACTGGATGTTACAAAATCACCTCTCCGTAAACGCCAACAAAACTAAAATACTCCTTTTCTCTCCATCTAAATCCTCCTCCTCCCTTGACAAAAACTAATTTCAAATTTCCAGCCTCAAATCCTCCTCCGTCGAGATCGTACCCTCCACCAAACTTCTTGGTGTCACAATCGACGATCAACTAAAATTTAATTCCTACATCCTACTAAACATCAAAAAAACACATATAAAACTGGGTCTACTGTATAGAAATAATCACTTCCTCTCTCCTCATTCTAGACTAACACTTGCTTCCACCTTCCTCCTTCCAACCCTCCTATACGGTGCCCCCCTGCTCACTAATCTCTCATCCTCTCTTACCACCAAAATAGAGTTATGCTATAACAAAGTCGCTAGATTTGCAACTAACGCCAAATCTTCTTCACATCACTGCTCCTCCCTTCACTCCCTTAACTGGCTTGAACTTCCCAATCAACTTAACCTCCTCCAACTCACCACAGCCTTCAAGCTGTTTCAAAACTCCTCTAACTTCCCTGCTCTTTCTTACATTCTACTCCCCTATACCCCCCCTAGACCACTTAGATCTTCTCAACAAAACCTAATCACTGTTAATAAACCCTAGCGCCCTGCTGGCCAGCTTCTCTTATCCTTTACCCTTGCTAAAAGATGGAATGCCCTGCCTTTGTCACTTAGGAAATGTACCAACATAAATACCTTCAAAACCAGCTTCATTCCTACCTTTTTCAAAACAGAATTTGCAACTGCACTCTTCTTGCCTATAAACCCTAAGCTTTCTACTCCATTCGCCCCAGACTAACCTCCTCATACTCTGCTTCTTATTCCTTTCTAAAGTATTACACTTAGTGAACAACATATTACACTTAGTGAACAACATAGTAAAACATGTATTACTCATGTGATGCCTTTCGTACCAAACTAAAAATTGAAATTGTTGTATTTCTTTCTGTTGTAACCACCTGTTTTTTTTAGTTATTCAGACTACCCATTAACTTTCCATGTTAATTGATTTCATTTTAGTAAACATAATATTTGAACTGCTGAAATTCCTTGTTTTGGAGCTTTTCTCCCCGAGCCTCCACTGAAAACGGGCTACCAATGCCCAGTGGACCCCCCCCGGTAATCAAACTGAAATAAATAAATAAATAAAATATACCAAACTACTGACATATTGTCCATTTGAATCACAACTGTCCCTGAGGGGAGAACATCCTGGAAGGCCTGCAATACTAAAAGCCCTGCTCTCATCTCAAGGACACTGATATTCAAGTTGGTCCCTTTGGTGGACCAAGTGCCTTGGACTGTCCTCTCCAGACAGTGTCCCCCCACCTGATCTAGGAAGCGTTTGTGGTCACTATGGCCGTGGGCTGAGAGAGAATGAAGGGATGGCCTTGGCACTTGCTCTGAATGAATCCACCACCAGAGACAGCTCTTGCAAGCCTGAGTGACCCTTGTGTTGACAAGCACTGGTAAAGAATGGACCACTGTGTTTCCAGCATACATTGAAAAATTCTTATATGAAACCTTGCTACAGGGACTAAAATTATGGAGCTGACATTGACCCCAAGGGCTGAAGCATCAACCGGGTTGAAACATTACTACTGCAAAATATTCTCTTGACTTGGAATCTTATAGTCTATACTCTTGTGAGAGGAAGAGAAGCTGTCACTGATGTTGTGTTGAAATCTGCTCCTATGCATGAGACTTGTCGTAATTTATGGCTATCTCCAGATGAAAACAAATGTGAAGTACCTGATCTCTCACTTTTATTAGTAGATGCCTGGTTGGGTGGTAATAAGTCAGTCATCTAGATATGGAAACACTCATAATACCTGCAGTCTCAAGTGAGCTGCTACGACTGCCATGTATTTGGTAAACACTGTGGGGGCTGTGGTGAGGCCAAAGGACAGTGCTCTGAACTGGTAGTAAACGGCTCTCAGCCCAGCCAGAACAGGACGTCTGTCTGGATTATCTGTTCATCTTTAAATGATAGTAAACATCCTGAAGGTCTATCAAGCACATCCAGTCGTCCTTGCCCAGGAAGGGTAAAATGGACTGAACCGTGACCATCCGAAACTTTGTTTGTTGAACTGACTTGTTCAAGTTGCCACAATCCAAAATTGATTTCCAGTCTCCTGTCTTCTTTGGCACTAAAAAGAATCTTGAGTAAGTTCCGGATTCTATCTGCTCTGGTGCGACCTCTTGGATAAACTCTTTTTTCTAGCAGCTTTTGCATTTGTAGTGCCTCTTTCCTCTGATTGGGTGATACATCGGGAATTTTGCATACAGTTGGAGGTGGAAAGGAAAAGAGAATTATGTAACCTCTGGAAATAATCCTCTTCACCCAAATATCTTTTGTTATATCTAGCCAGGCTCTCTGATGCAGAGATAATCAACCCACAACCGTTTCTAGAGGAGGACAATCAGGCAACCTTTCAGGAGCGCTGTTAGGGTCTTTCAGAAAAAGAATCTCTGGACCCCTGATTTTGTAGGCCTCCTCTCTGTGGGGATGTTGTTGTCCATTAGAGTTCCATCTTCTGTCCCCTAGGGGAACTTTCAACATGTGTGTCCTGGAAAGGACCCTGGGACTTTTTGAATCACATCTTCTGACCACCAGACTGATTCCTAGAAAAGGGTCTTTGAGGGGTGAAAAAATGTACACCCACAGTAGACAGGGTCTTTCCATCCTTCTCACACCTGGATAATGTGTCCTTCACTTTAGGGCCAAACAAAGAACTGCTCTCAAAGGGAGCATTGATGAACCAGGACTTGAACGGCTCTGCAAAATTACATAAGTGCATCCAGACATGCCTCCTAACGGAAATGCCTAAATCTGCTGCCCTTCAGGCACCTTTGGCTGCATGCAAAATAAGCCTCATGGATGAATGTGAGCGCAGGGTAGTCAACTGAGAGGTTGCAGACAATTGGGCCTCAGCAGAACCAGTCCCTAAAAGGGATTTTGAAAGTTCTTTAATCATGTCCCTTTGCAACCTAGTAAAATGTGCCAAACAGCTCAACAATACAAGAGCAACAGTCGATGAAGCATAGATACATTTTCCAAACCTGTCCATCGCCCTAGACTCCTTGTTAGGGGGATGAACAGGGGAACTTTGTTAGGAAAGTTCCTTCTTGGTGGCGGCCGCTACAACCATGGCATCCACGAGCACATCCTTACCTCAAAATTCCCTCCTCACAGGTGGAGCCAGAATCTTGCCTAGTCTCTTAGGTATTGGGTCAACTGAGTTGGGCTCCTTCCATGCTTGCTGAGTGACCAAATCAATGAGCTCATTGTCAGGCGGAGTAACCAAGGAGGTAGACAGGCCAGCTGCAAAGGCCTCCAGAAATACTGACTCCTCTGGTGAAGAGTTGCTGGGGGTCCAACCACCTCTGTGTTTAAGGATCTCAAGGATGTTTGCATCAGTTTGCACTTAATTTTAAATCGTTTTTTTTCTCAAAACTTGCATATTTTCTGTCCTTGACCTAGCACTCTTGTGTGGGGTCATTTACTGCACTGTTATAACTTGATATTACCTGTGAACCTCTGCTATCTCTGAAAAAACAAAAACAAAAAAAAAATTCTTGCTTTTTTCCCACTTTTCTGAGATTTAAAAAAGTTCAGTTACAGGCTTGCTGTTTCCTGAACTGTTTGTAAGTTTCTGTGAGGCCATTTTTGCTTGGGCTGAAGAAAAGTCTCTCTGTTCATCAGTGGCAGTGAATAACATTGAGCAGCCTTCCCTGCCCCCCGTAGGAGTGGTTACTGACTTGAAACTGTAGTTTTATTGTCCGTTTTGGGTCTATTCCTGCTTCTTTCCAGCCCTGCTATCAAGCACTTAACGCTTTAGCTAATTTAGGCGGAGTTGCCAGTAGAGCAGCATCGGCAGCTTGGTTTAACAAGGTTAAACTTTTTCTGGCTCCATAAAGTCTGTTCTTCAATTTTTCCCTTAGAACTGCTCTGTTAGGAACCTTAACAGTTTACACCTTCACTAAAAAGCACAGCACTTGTTCCTAATTGCTTTTTCTTCTCAAAAAGCTCAGCACTTGTCTTAAAAGCATATCCCTTGTCTTATAAGCATTTTCTTTGCAGGTCAAGCACTCCTATATTATACAAATCCCTCACTTGCAAAACCCCCCAGGAGTGCCCACTTCCCTGCTAAGCCCTCTACTTTTCTGTCTCATACCAACTCATAATTCTTTCTAGCATGTCGAAGGGTCAGATGCTGCCGTCCTCTCCTGCCCAGTTGGTGAATCTGGGAATTCTGAGGCAATGTTACAATTGCCTCATGTACACGGACAACCCTCTCCTCCTCCCACATAACACTAACACTTGTGAGAGATGCAGCTATTTAGCCAAACTGGAGGCTGAGCTCTCTCAACTCAGGACTGACAAGACCAGGCAGAAGGAGAAGGCAACTACACACACCACAATACAAGTCTCACATAACTGAACCACACCACTGAATCAAACACATAAACACACTAAGACATACTCGGAGGCTCTGAGTAAAAATTTACCTAAACAGCAAAGGCCTCCAAAGCAGACACCCAAGCAACTGCAAACTCAAGACACCACACAAACAACACGTAAAAAGCAAAATCAGTGTGCAAAGCAGTCACTGCCCTTAAGGCCAAATACAACACCAAACATACTTGTCATAGGTGACTCCATAGTCAGACACACTGATGTCCCACTCACCAGGCTGAACAAGGAAAAGGTCACGGTAAGCTGCCTATTGGGCGCTAGAATCCGCCACATAACACAAGCACTCAGGTCACTCCACGGCAAGTACAAGTATGACACAGTCATTGTCCATGCTGGTGTGAACGACCTGAGACGATCTCCTGGACTACATGAAAAGAGACATAGAGGAGCTCTCTGATTATGTAGCCCAGGCAGGTATGACCCTGACCCTGAGCAGTATCCTTCCTTCACCTAATGATGCCACAATATAGTTACAAGATGATCAGCTTTAACAATTGGCTTAATTTCTGGTGTCACTCAAAGGGGATCCAGTGTCTGTCTGCTTGGGATGACATGCTTGACAAGCCACGCTGCCAAGAAGGGACGGCTTGCACCTGTCACCCCTGGGATTCCGGATATTGGCTAAGGCTCTTGCCACCCCATAGTGCCTTTTTAGGCAAGGCTCAAATTCTAAACCTACCACCCTAGAAAACAAAAACGTGGAAGAAACTAAGGTAATGCTGCTCAATGCCAGAAGTTTTTTAAATTTTCAAAAAAATTTTTTCAAAATTTTCCGGGGGGCCCTTTTTCTTTAGGTTAAAAAAAAAAAGGGGGGGAAACATCGGAAAATTTTTCCTGTGGCCCCTGTTTGGAAAAATGAAAACCTGGTTTCCCCCCCAAGGGCCTTTTTGTGAACTGGAAATGACCGTCTCCCATGCTGAAGCGCAGATGTTTCCTGGACGCCTGATTTACTTGAATGTGATAATAGGCGCCCTTGAGATCTATGGAGCACATCCAAACACCTTTCTCCAGTAGCGGGAGAATGGATTGTAAGGTGACCATCCGGAACTTGGACTTCTTGACTGATCAATTCAGGTTGCTGAGATCCCAAGTCCCTGGTCTTTTTTGGCACCAAAAAGAATTTTGAGTAAGTCCCTAATCCGGTCTGGTCTACGGGGACCGGTTGGATGACCCCTTTTTGAAGCAGCTTTGAAATTTCGATGGCTGCAATATCCCGTTGACTGGGTGGCGGGTCCGGGATTTTCCTGGATGGAGGGGGGGGTGTGAAAAAGGGATGACGTAACCTCCGGCGATGATTCGGAGCACCCATTGGTCCTGAGTGATACTCTCCCAGGCCTTTAGGTGCCTCGAAAAACGACCCCCGACTGGCTCCGGAGCTGCGCAGTCGGGCAATCCTTCAGGGATGCTGAGAGGTTGAAGAGCCACAAAAGGACTCGCGGTCTCCAGTGTTGCGGGGGCCTCTGCCACCTCTGGGACGGCGTCTTCCTGAAAAATTTCCCCCTCCTCTGCCTCTAGAAGGGGGATCGTCCTGCTGTGAGGGGTAATTCTTCTGAGATTTATGGAACCACATTTTCCCTCCTCTTTTAGCCTTGGGATAAGGCCGAAAGGGAGAGGAAAACCGTGCCCCTATGGCAGTCAAAGTCTTACCCTCTTGTTCACAGTGGGTCAAGGTGTCCTTTACCTTGGGTCCAAACAAAGAGGACCCATCAAAGGGAGCGTCAGCAAAGGAAGACTTGAAGGCCTCCGCAAAATGACACAGGCGGAGCCAGGCTTGTCTCCGTAGAGCAACACCCGTACCCGCCGCTCTACTCGCCCCCTCGGCTGCATACGAAATGAGCCTTATGGATGAGTTCGATATTGACGATAGGGTAGCCAACTGAGAGCTAACCGACTGGGCCAACTGCTCAGGTAGGTTACCAGAGAGGGTATCTGAGAGTTCCTTGATCAGGTCCCTCTGAAGTCTAGTGAAGTGCGTGAGGTAATTCAGAGACCTTAATGTAAAGGCTGCTGAACTAAGGGTGCGCTTCCTGTACCGATCCATGCTCCTAGACTCTTTATTAGGAGGATGGACGGACGTCGAAGCCTCTGCCACATCTTGCTGGGTAGCAGATGCCACCACCATAGCATCTACAGCCACACCTTTGGTGAGAAATTCCTTTTCCGGGGGCGCTGACAAAAATTTGTTAGGGCGAGCAGGCACCGGTTCCACAGAATCTGGATGTTCCCATGCCCTTCGAGAGATCAAATCGAGGAGCTCATCGAAGGGCGGAGACACCCAGGAGGGCGGAGGGCTGAGCCCCGAAGGCCTTGAGGAACACTGACTCGTCAGAGGAAGGGGGTTTGGTCTGCCAGCTGCCTCGTTGTTTGAGAACTTCCAGGATGTCCGCAAAGGAGACATCATCCGAGGACGACTTGGGGGACCCTTCCGCATAATCAAGATCGGTGTCGGAGGTGATAGACTCGTCAGGGGAGTCGGCATGTTTCCTCTTGCACTGCCTTTTTCTTGGGGGTTCCTCCGAAGACTCCTCAGTGGGACCACCAGGAAGAGGGGGACCCCCAATGGGGGTGACCTCAGGCCCCAGGGCTCCGCTGTCTTGAGACAGGGGGACTACAAAGGACCCAGTCTCCATGCCTAGGGAAGGTGCCGGGGAGACGGTGGAGGTAGCCAAAGAAGATTTGGCCAAAGCACGCCTCATGGCTCTAAAGGCCGGACCCCCAGAATCCTGGGAAGGTTCAACCCCCAAAGCCATGACAGCAGACGGCACTCCCGCAGCCGACGCACCAAGAGAGGCTCAAAACCGAAAACATCGGTCCCGAAGCGTCTCCCCCGGGGCCGACCGAGGAGGTCCGTGTACCGAACTCCGACCCGAAGGCCGGAGTAGGAGTAAAGGTCAGAGCCGACCCAAACACCTCCATAGGCTCCATCAGCACCAACTCCAACGGTGCCGAGGCTGTTGGAGGAGGAACCAAGACTAAAGGGTGGACCATCGGCTCCGAAGCCGACTGGGCTGGAGCCGAAACTAGCTTTTGGAACACTGGAGACTGAAACAGTCTTTGGAGCACCCTGTCAATGTCCGAATCCGACATCTTGGAAGACCGGGAGGAGATCGAACGGGTCCGACTAGACTTCTCCACCTGCTCCGAAGGACTGGGGGACCGGCTCCGAATTGTCTCGATCAAAATCGGTGCCGAAGGAGACTCCATTGTAATTTCCCTCGGTGCCGAAGAGGACTTCGGCGCCGAAGGGGAAGAGTCTGAACGAACAACCCTCATCGACTCCGAAATCAGCGGAGCCAATGAATGTGACCCGCCTCTCGAAGCTCCAGCCTTCGGCTCCAAAGCCAGAGGAGTCGAGGCTGGAGGCATTGAGGCAGACCATTCCGCCCTCGGCTCCGAAGTCTGTGGAGCCGATGGAGAAGCCTGCCTTGATTTCTTGGTGGTCAGTTCCGACGGACTGGTCGGAGCCGACGATTTCTTTTTCTTTGAGGGAAAAGAAGAGGAAGATAAGGCCTCTTCAAAAGTAGGTTTGATAAGACCTTTAAGAATCAATTTATTTTTCCTCTCTTGGAGGACTCGAGAGGAAAAAGCGTGACACACACTACAAGACTCCTGAAGGTGTTTGGGTCCTAAACAGTACACGCAAAGGGAGTGATCGTCCATTATGGACATCTTGTAGCTGCATCTTGTGCACTTTTTAAACCCGGAGGGTCTGTGTTCTTTTGACATAATGCTAACAGTCAGAAAAAATACAGGGAGAAAAGTATCTAACCTCAAACAATTTCACTTTACAGCAAAAGAGATTAATAAAAGGGTCACACAACAGGAGGGCCAAGAACCCTCTAACTAAAAACGGGTACTTGACCTTCACTAAACGCACACAAAAAGGCTTACTCACGCACGAGGGGAAGGCCCCTCTAACTTAAACGGAAACCTTACCCTGAAAAAAAAAAAAAAAAACAATTTTACCACAAAAAATATTCAGAAAGGCTCACTCATACACAACGATAGCCGTTAAAGCAGCTTTTGGTTAAATTCAAGAAAAATTCCTGACAGAAAAATCTTATAAAGAAAGCACTTAGCTCAGCCAAGCTCGAGACCACGTCTTTGCTTTGTAAGCGGCAAACGAGATCTGGGGAATTGGTGGTGGTGCATCCTGGGATATAGAATAGCTCAGCCAATTAGAGACTTCGCTCTATAGTATAGCGTGTCGAGTCGGAGCCGAGGATTGGCTCCGAACCCATCAATACAGAATGTAGGCGAGATAGGATCACATAACATCTACCTGTTTTTTTTTTAGTTATTCAGACTACCCATTAACTTTCCATGTTAATTGATTTCATTTTAGTAAACATAATATTTGAATTGCTGAAATTCCTTGTTTTGGAGCTTTTCTCCTCGGGCCTCCACTGAAAACAGGCTACCAATGCCCAGTGGACCCCCCCGGTAATCAAACTGAAATAAATAAATAAATAAAATATACCAAACTACTGACATATTGTCCATTTGAATCACAACTGTCCCTGAGGGGAGAACATCCTGGAAGGCCTGCAATACTAAAAGCCCTGCTCTCATCTCTAGGACACTGATATGCAAGTTGGTCCCTTTGGTGGACCAAGTGCCTTGGACTGTCTTCTCCAGAAAGTGTCCCCCCACCTGATCTAGGAAGCATTTGTGGTCACTATGGCCATGGGCTGAGAGAGAATGAAAGGATGGCCTTGGCACTTGCTCTGAATGAATCCACCACCAGAGACAGTTCTTGCAAGCCTGAGTGACCCTTGTGTTGCTAAGCACTGGTAAAGAATGGACCACTGTGTTGCCGGCATACATTGAAGAATTCTTATATGAAACCTTGCTACAGGGACTAAAATTATGGAGCTGACATTGACCCCAAGGGCTGAAGCATCAACCGGGTTGAAACATTACTACTGCAAGATATTCTCTTGACTTGGAATCTTATAGTCTATACTCTTGTGAGAGGAAGAGAAGCTGTCACTGATGTTGTGTTGAAATCTGCTCCTATGCATGAGACTTGTCGTAATTTATGGCTATCTCCAGAAGAAAACAAATGTGAAGTACCTGATCTCTCACTTTTATTAGTGGATACCTGGTTGGGTGGTAATAAGTCAGTCATCTAGATATGGAAACACTCATAATACCTGCAGTCTCAAGTGAGCTGCTACCACTGCCATGTATTTGGTAAACACTGTGGGGGCTGTGGTGAGGCCAAAGGACAGTGCTCTGAACTGGTAGTAAACGGCTCTCAGCCCAGCCAGAACAGGACGTCTGTCTGGATTATCTGTTCATCTTTAAGTGATAGTAAACATCCTGAAGGTCTATCAAGCACATCCAGTCGTCCTTGCCCAGGAAGGGTAAAATGGACTGAACCGTGACCATCTGAAACTTTGTTTGTTGAACTGACTTGTTCAAGTTGCCACAATCCAAAATTGATTTCCAGTCTCCTGTCTTCTTTGGCACTAAAAAGAATCTTGAGTAAGTTCCGGATTCTATCTGGTCTGGTGTGACCTCTTGGATAAACTCTTTTTTCTAGCAGCTTTTGCATTTGTAGTGCCTCTTTCCTCTGATTGGGTGAAACATCGGGAATTTTGCATACAGTTGGAGGTAGAAAGGAAAAGAGAATTATATAACCTCTGGAAATAATCCTCTTCACCCAAATATCTTTTGTTATATCTAGCCAGGCTCTCTGATGCAGAGATAATCAACCCACGACCGTTTCCAGAGGAGGACAACTGGGCATCCTTTCAGAAGCGCTGTTAGGGTCTGTCAGAAAAAGAATCTCTGGACCCCTGATTTTGTGGGCCTCCTCTCTGTGGGGATGTTGTTGTCCATTAGAGTTCCATCTTCTGTCCCCTAGGGGAACTTTCTCCATGTGTGTCCTTGAAAGGACCCTGGGACTTTTTGAATCACATCTTCTGACCACCAGATTGATTCCTAGAAAAGGGTCTTTGAGGGGTGAAAAAATGTACACCCACAAACATCTGGGAACTAGATTGAGGATATGAGAAGGGTTGGATATGTCCATCTTGTTGGAGCAGAAAATACCCTCTTCACTACCTCAAAGGCAGTCAGCTCCAGAGAAAGGAAGACCTCAGCGGTGAGAAAGCAGGCTTCTGGACCGCTGTCTCTCCCCACCCCAAAAGCAATCTCCCCAAGAAGGAAGTCAGAGTTGAGCTATCCAGTGCCGAAGCTCCACGGTACAGAGATGGCTACAAAAACTTTGGAGTTGACTCCAACGCCTTGGATTTGACAAGGAAGCTTTGGTAATGAGAGTCATCTGGAACTGAAGAAGTCAGGGCTGGAGCACTCAGAGTTAGCTTTAGATCTGAAGATAAGGTCATCTTCGGAGCCAAGCCAGATGGACCTGGAAGGGTCGGATCCATGGATTCTGAAGTAACCAAAGGGATCACAGAAGGAGTATGAAGTGGTGGTGTTGGCCAGAGGTGGTAGCAGCCAGTAAAACACCCATCTGGATCTGCACCAAGAAGAACTTCCTCATTATTCTGCCACATCTTCCTCAGTCAAACTTCTGGATGAATGAGACGAGGCAAGGGAAGGTGACTTTGATTGGTGCCTTTCCAAGAAAGGTGAAGGAACCCAGGATGGCACATGATCAAGACAAAGGGAATACCTGGTCCATGGAAAAGTGGAACCCAAGACAGTCAGATCCATATGTTTCTTACTCGGATCTGAGGACGAAGGCTCCATTAGTTTCTTTTTCTTCGGATTTATAGGACAAGAACTTTTAGATCTTTTCAGATCTGATTTAGATCTCATCCTGGAAGACTCCAAAGTTGAAGTCAGGGAAGTGGAAGGCTTTGGAGGCAGAGATTTGGACTCCTTAGCTTTAACCCTGGGGGACTGAGCCCTAGCAATGGCTTCACCAAAGGATGATGGCAACAAACCTTTCAGGATAAGCTTGTTTTTCCTATCCACCAGAGCCCTGGGATTGAAATTGTGGCAAAAAGAGCAATCTTCTTGAATGTAGACAGAGTGTGGGCATCTGTGCCCACTTTTTAAAGCCTGAAGGACCCTTCTCAGCCATGTCAGCGGCAAAAGTTAAAAAACAGAAATACAAGAAAATACGTTTTTTTATACAGGAAGAAAATATAAGAAAACAGAAAATCTGAAGAATACTAACAATGGTAATAGAATTACGCCAGTGTGTATAACAGGAAAGGGGGAAACTACTAAAAGTGGCAAAAAAGGTATACAATAATGTAGGGTAATGGAATAAAGTATGCAAGAGAAACCCAAGATATCAGAGAAATTTGTAAGGGAAAAAAATATCACTTATCTGACGAAACTCGAAAATTACAGCTGACCGTGCCTTTTCGTGAAAAGCAACAAACGAGATCTGGGGTATGTTAGGGATTGGTGCATTATGAGCAAAGGAGAGGCTCGAGAGCTTTTTAGTTACCAAGAGCTTTAGTAACGGCAGAGTCGAATCTGAAGTTTGGATCCGAAACCAACAGTTGAGGACAGAATGAAAACTGACATCATCAGATTGACAACATCAGATCTATGTTTTCTTGACTGAGTAAAATCTCTAAAGTACATTCAAATAACTTAATTTGTAGTGAAACTGAAACCCAGTAGTAAAACACACAGACCTGAGTCATACATATAGATGATATATAAATGCTGAAAAAATCCAAGTTCTGTAATATTTTCCCATCAAACGATGAAAATAAAACAGAGTAACAACAGTAAAAACATGAGCAGTTAATTCAGGGTTCTGACTGCATGAGGCAGCCTCGAGTGTCTAACTGCACATGTATACAACACTGCACTTCTGAGAGAAATACTGTAAATTTCCTCAGAAACAGTAAAAAAACAAGCATTTGCTAAAAATAGAAGCCAGATAAATACTGCTACAAGCAGAAATTCCAACTAAAATTACTGTAAATATTGACAGAAATAAAATATTAAAATACATACTTTTAATAAAAAATAAAAATAGAAAGTGAATAATAAATCTAATAATGAAATTAGAAGAAGGGAGTCCCCAAATGTGGCTCATCTGAGCAGCAAGACAGAAAAATCAGCACTGGATCCTGTGAAGAGTCAAGAGTACTTTCTTTTCTGGATGGCAGAAAAAGGCTGAAAACTCGCTTCCTAAGACAGCTGAAGGCTTCCCTCTCAGGATATGCTCAGTCAATCAGATGAGACAGAAAGAGAGAGGGAGGGGAACCTAAGCTTTTGAAAGCTGGCCAGTACTAAGCTACCTTGACAGACAACCCCAAAATACCACTAAGGCAGTGAAAATGATGGTCATCACTCATAACTGTTGCGTGCTTTAAAGAAACTCACAGAGATCAGAGACTATGCTTAGATGGACTTCATGGCCCTGTACAGACGGTGTTGCCTGATTGCAGATTCAACACAAACTGACTTACAGTACATGGACCAGTCACTTTATATAGGTGTGTACAGGCTCACATTTATGAAGCTATATCACATTATTCCTCATTTACAGATTAAAATCATTAAACAAATTACCTGGTTAAATGGCACTTTAATATCCACAGACACTTATATTGGGACATGACTGCCACTCATATGCAAGCTCAAAACCACCAAAGAATTCACTATCCAGCAGGTTAAACACTGAGATGGTTTCTTTTTGAGATTTTCTCAGTTCTCATATTGAACTAGCTTATAAGTGCAAAAAACATGTTATCTGCAAAATGGTCTCTTATGCAGAATATGGGAGAGGGGGTTACAAACTTGATATAGGCTCTTCATATGGCACAGTAAAGCAATTACTGTCCAAGTCTGGATTCACTTTATAGTCCCAGTCTGGATTCCTTTTATAGTTAGTGTTTATAGCAATTGCTAGTCAAAGTCTGGTCTCAAATGATCAATATCACTCCAGTAGGAAATAAATGACTCTGTCATTTGGACTAGATACAAAACTGGACCCATTTTATCAAGGGCAACTCCAAGAATCGACTTTTGACCTCCTTAAGTGATATCCCAGAGGAGCACTGCATCTTCCTTTCTCAAAGCTCTGTCTTCCTGGTTATTATGCTGAAACTTTTACAAGTGCTGATTTTTTTTGCATGGTCCTATTAAGATCTGGTCTTATCAAGTCCAATCAGGTTTTGATAAGTCTCCATAAAAACGTTCTGCAGGAGTCTGTCCTGTAGTGCAAAACTGGAGAGTTTCTGTAGAGAAACAGAAAAAAATGCCTTTTATCTCCACTTTCCAACCTAGCATTTCATAATTTCTTCATACCCAATTTCAACAACTGTATGAGTCACAGGGCCAGATTCAAAAAGAGTTGCTCAAGTGACTTACTTTAGTGTAAGACCTATCTATAAACAGGCTTATACCAGAGACAAATTCCAAAAGACCTGCTTACATTATAAGTAATCACATACACTGAGACCAAATATTTTGGAATCTGGCCCTGTGATTCGTATTGTTGTTGAAAATAGTTATGAAGAAATTAGGAAATGCTAGATTGGAAATTGAAGATAAACATAATTTTATATTACACTACTGAAAACTCCAGTTTGGACTGCAGGACAGACTCCTGAAGAATCTTTTTATGGAGACATATCAAGCTCTCAAGAGTACTAACACCCTATCATAAATCAATCAATTCTTTACATTTTCTCAAAAACGTTCTCAGTTTGTTTCCACTACCACAATACATTACCTTTCAGCATCCTATACAAAGATGTTACAACATACATACTACCAGACATACATTTTCAATAGTAATCAAGACAAAAAGCATTTGTAACTCCTTCAAATTTGTTAGAGGGATGCCCTATGAATGACTTTCACCTTATCTAAAGAAGGAAGTATCCCTTTTTCTATCCCAAACATGTTACAGATATCAAATCTGGAATTTGTCAAACTAGCACTTTTTGTTAAGCTCACAGCCTACACCCCTGAATACACTGCAAAACCTTATGTAAGTTACTCAGCATGCATATTTTCTTTCTCTCACGTGATGACTAAATCATCTAAGTACACAACAACATTCAAATCCTTAAATAAGTTGCCCAGTATTCTTTGAAAAACAGATTATGTGTAGCTCAAGGATCTACTTTAATAACTCAAGTACCATCTGCTTTCATCTACTCATAACACTACATTTGCAAAAGCCAGAGTTTAATAAAAATGACCTCTGCCCCCAAACCACTGATCTATAAATATACTGCCTCTGAGGTCACACAGACTTGGAGAAACTATATTTCAAAAACAATCTACACTTCCCAGTACATCATACTCAGATGCAAAGACAAGTGTTCAGCTGTGAGCAGATAAGCCATGGGCAAATGAATGCTGAGTAAGTTTTATTTTTTTTTTATTTATCCTTTGTTGACCATGTTAGTCCCTTAGGCTAGTGGTCCCTTTTCAGGGGAGACAACCCGAGCTAACAGTGAATGACAATATATGTTACACAAAACAGATTTTCATGTATATTAATCATTACATACTTTTTAGAATCCTCATCAAATACAATTTCTTGATAAACATCAGCAATATTTACTTAAACAGAGCTCCACCACATAGCATGACCATCAGCTCTGCCACTTAAAGGAGTGGATATGCCTCAGTGCTAGTAGTCTTGTCACTTGTCAGTGCATAATCACCAACAATGTATGCATTTTCACTTTTTTACAAAAGGAACTGACGCTGCTTAATCACAATGCATCACTGAAGTAACACCACATTCTTTCTATAACCTTTCAAACCTTTTAAATCACTCCTTCCTTTGTTAGAGACAATAATGGTCTTGTTGTGTCTTTCGGCTTTTCCTGGTTAAGGGTCGCCACAGCGGAACTCCGGTCCGCTAATGATTGGCAGTTGATTTTTACGTGCTGAGTTGCCGGCCCTAACGCACAACCTTCAATGAAGGTATGCCCATTCATGCATTTCTCCACACAGAAGACGCTCTAGCTGAGAATTGAATGGGACAACGTCTTGCTGTGAGGCGACAATGCTACCGCAGCACCACCACCGCTTTGTAAAATGCAAGGGAATGATTGCATGTGCATTGCTGGAAGACAGCAAACTTCTCTAATTGCTCCATACAGCTAAAGTAGAAATCTGTTTTAAATAAGATTACATTAGTGAAATTCAATGTGAATCTTGGATAAAAAAAAAAAAGATGGGTGAAGGTGTCATTCCCCTTGATCAATACTGTGGGAGAGAAACGGTATGTGAAAAATTGAGTGGTATTAAAGAGAATGGTGGTACGTGAGTTAGAAAGTAGTAGATGTGAGGTTCCATTCCTGTGTCAAAAGACCCTAAATGAGTGCCGAGCCTGGATGTTAAGGAAGCTACGAATAGCTAAGAAGTGATTACAGTTACATAACTGAAGTTAATAGAATTTGTTAATGTAACATTTATGACCTTAAGGGGTAATTTGCATATATCCCATTGGCCACTACAGGAGGTTTAAAGTATTACTCAGTGAGGACACTAACTTTGTTAATTCTCTGTTGCAATTTTTACTGTATGGTTTTGTCTGTGTGACCTTTTTACCCCGTAGTTTTAACTGTTTGGTAATGGGAAAGTAACGGTTAGCATCTTTTAATTCAAGCATTGCAGTGGATGCCAGTAATGGACAAGAAGTAACAGGGACTGAAGGGATAACATTTTCAACTTTGAGACTGTGACAAAAAGATTTATAAAGAAAAGGTCTAGCACAGGCCTACAAGTCGCTCCTCTCTTTGACACCAGCAATATCCTTGAATAAAATCCTTTGCCCATCTGGCAGGCAGGCATGATTCTATTACTCTCTGTGAAGACATTTGTTTCTGAACTGGAGGAAATAGGGAGACTTGGTTTACTGGGCAAGTAGGAATCCCTGGATATAAGGGAGGGACACATGTTGCCAAAGCCCACCCCACAAATTTCTTCTAAAACCCATTTGTCTGAAACAATCGGGTGCCACAAAGAAAGATGCAGACTCACTCAGAGGATAAGACTTTCAGGGTGGGAAGGACGAGGGAGCCTGCAAAGACATACAGTCACTGAGTTAGTGGACTGTTTTTGACAGGCTTTACCTTTCTTTTTGGAGTCCTTGCAATTGCTTTTTAAACTCCTGTTTGGAAGAATCTTGCTGCTTGAATTGTTTTTTTTTTTAAAAAAGGGGCTGATATGAAAGGAAAAATTGTATTTCCTTAAAAAGGGATTGTTGAAAGATTTTTGTCGCTTCCTGAATCAACTCTTCCCTCTCATCACAACTCTTTAAGCACCTCAACTGCAGAAGGCCCTAAGAGAATTTATTTGTCCAGGGGAGAATTAAAAATTTCACTTTTAATGTTAAAGGATATAAAGTGTCAGACAAATTATCCTCCAAGATACAACTGTTTGCTGATAACCTACTGATAACATCTAATGATACTGAAAATTCAGTAGAACACCTTTTACATAATCGAGACTTTTTTGCAAACATCTCTGGTCTAAAATTCAATCACAACAAAACTCAGGCACTTCTAGTGAATAAAAATGTTACTATGAAACTTAGATAAAAAAAGACAAACTGGGAGGGCATGCATATTAAATATTTAGGTATCATTATTGAATCCAATTATAAAAAAATCACTCATGTAATTACCAACAACTTATAAACTCAATTACTAGTCTAACAGACAGTTGGAACAGACTCTTCTTCACATATGAAGACAGACCAACTTTAATCAAAATGATACTGTTACCTAAAATCTTATTCATTGGCCAAGCTCTAATAAATCCTCCACCTGTCAAAATTAAACAGAAAATTAATAACTTATTACTCAACTTCCTTTGGTATCCCAAAAAACAAAAATTTCTCTTCTCTGGCACACCACAAGGAAGTATAGGGTTTCCAAATATTGCTTTTTATTTAAGCTCCGCATTTAATTTTTCTTGCATTATAAAGACGTGTCTTAATTGAATTATTTTATTAATTTTATTATAGCATTTATTAATTTTTCTTGCATTACAAAGACATGTCTGGAGCGTTTCTCACCGGGCTTCCGTTGAAAATTGACTTCATTCCAAATCAGACTTTCCCAGTAAACAAATGATAATAAAAATAAAATAAATATTAACATAGTGTTGTTTTGGAACAATACTTCTTATACATCATATTGTAAATCAGTACATGAAACCTTACTTTTTAATAGCAATAGGACATTGCTTGAACCATATACTCAAATACAAACATCTTTACATGGATTTTAAAAATATATATTCATAGTGAAAGGTCAAAACTTGTTCTCACTCTTCTTATGAGCCAAATATTGCTGTTGTTTAAAATGCTTATGTTTTCTAATCAATTAATTAAGAATTTATAAATAATTATGTTTCCTATTGTTTGATATCTTTTGACACTCAGAAATGTTAGAATTTAAGAAGGGTGACCTATTATATTGGAATCAATTTCTCTCAGCTAATAAAATAAGATATGCAGACTATTTGATCAGCAGATATAGTTTGCAAAATTGCAATTGGCTGGACATCCAAACTTGTAAGAATTTTATACATACTAAGCTTGTACCCTCATTAGAGACATACAATAAGAGTGACTCAAAAATCTTGGATTTTATCTCAACAATTAATAGCTCACCCAAGAACACTTCATACATATCTGTTTATTTATAAAATTCTCAGAAATTATTTTAGCAAAACAAATGTTTCGTTTTGGAATTAATCAAGTGAAGTTAATAAACAAGTATTCTCAGTAAAAGATAAAAAACTTTTACAGTCGGTGAAGGAATCCATGTCTTCCCTGTTCTGGCATATATACACATGGAAATTTTTACATAGATGTTTTTTCACCCCACACAGACTAACAATAATGTACAAGAAAGATGAAATGAAATACTGGAGATCTGGACACCTTGATGCTGACTGGATACATATTGCTTGTTAACTGCAAAATAATTTCCCCATTTTGGTTATACTTCAAATATCTTTTTAAAGCTCTATGGAATGACAACTGTGTAATTTCTGACTCCCTTATCCTTTTCAATGTTCCTGAAGTAATTCCTAAAAAACAAATATTTATCTATATCTATAGCAAGGCAAATTGTTACTAAACATTGGAAATCCCAATCTACTCCTGTTTTTAAAATTGAGTTTATTCATCTTGTGAAATACATTTGTAAGAATGAAATTGCTACTGTAAAAGTAAGGACTAACAACACAACTCATCATTTAATTGCTTGGACCAAACTGTCTAAACGGTTAAAGAAATATTAAGCGTTCTCCTACGTATATTGCTTTTTTAGTTGTTATGGACATTGAACATAATTTGTTTTTTTCTTGTTACTATACTGTTAAGTAATTTTGTTATAAAATGAATAAAAACATTTTGGAAAAAAATTCAGCTTTAACATATTCAGTAAGATTTTGAGAGCATAGCCAAGCAAATCTTCAACTGACTGAGCCAAAAGTAGCAACTTTGGAGGCAGTATCAGCAGCATCATAGCAGCACCATAAAACATGTTAATTGCATAAGAAAGAGATACTACAGAGACATTCAAAGATTTTTTTTTACTGTAGAACAGGGATGGTTAACAGTTAACCTTGCATGTTCTCAAGGACAAAAGTAAAAAATAACATGCAGACCTGGCAAGTTTAACATTTTGAACATTACAGTGGCAGAAAAACATACTTTCTTCCTAAACATTGTCCCATCTTTGAAAGAGAATATGGGATTATTAGTAGCAATTTGTTTAGCAAAAGTAGTTTTGTATAGGGATATTACCTCAGGGTTTGCTTTAGAGTTAGAAAACAAGTAAAACAAGTATTTAATAGGCTAAGGCACACTGACTTTCAATAAACTACAAGCTATGAGAAAAACATTGTATAAAGCAGATAAAACATATAAAACAGTGGGGGTATCTGCAAACTTTAGAACACCCAACATAAAAAAATCATAATACATATGCTGGGAAATAGCAACTTTATTCTGTTCCCACTGGAAAAAAAACTCTTCCATGTAACATAAAAGTCTCAGAAAAAGATAAGCCTTTTAGGAGGAAATCTGAAGCCACACTTTCCTCAGTATCAGAATCGACAGGTTGAAAATAAAGTCCCAAACACAAGGGCCCATTTTCAGTGGAGACCCGAGGAGAAAAGCTTCCAAAACGTAAAGTAGAACAAGTTAACAATAACTACAATGATAAGAAAACATCATATAAAATACTAAAACTAATAATATTTACAAAGTGTTAGTTAGGCTCGAGATGTTGTACAGATTAACACAATAATAAGTATTCTTTGAGTACAGTAATCAAGGCAAGGACATAAGTTTTCAGAACACAGTTGTATGACCCAAACAGAATTAGCATCGAGACAAATTTTAGGCCAACAGAGATGGTTCAGGTTCTGATTATTTCTTGAGCCTAAAGTTTAAGCAGTTTAGATGTTGTATGCAAGCTAGCTGATTATGCAACTAAGTTATCTGCTGATAACAGCAGTAGCCTGACCTGGAGTATGGCAGGAGCAGAGCCACTGTTTTGCTAGATGTTCCTTGAGAAGATATTTGAACTCGTGACAGTTAGGTTTTTTTAGCTATATGTTGAGGAAGTGTATTCCACAGTTTGGCGATATTGTGAGAGTAGAATGAGGAACCCTGTGCATTGTGGGCATGGGTAATCTTTAGCATTAGTTTATTAGAGGATCTAAGTGATCTATGATTTGTATTGGATTGGATTAGGTTGCTTAGTGCAGGGCCGTTATCAGGTTGGTGAATTATTTTCTGTATAGTGGACAGATGAATTAAGTTTAGGAGGTTTGGTAGTTCTAGCCAGTTGAGCTGGGAGAGTACTGAGCAATGGTATGTTCTGTATGGGTGGCCTGTTGCGAATTTGGCTATTTTGTTGTAGCAGGACTCTACAGAAAATGGAGGAACTCTTTCTTTGTCCCTCTAAAGCTATAGCAGGGACAGAAAAATCAGCAATAAGTTCTCTATAAAATCTTTCTTGTCCATAAAAACTGAAGCAGGTGGTGGTATGTTTTTCTCTTTTTATTCTATTTTCCTGGTCAACTCTCTGGAAAAAGACCAACCAATAGCAGTCATACTAATCTGGGGCTCAGGTTCCATTTTTTAGCTATGTGAAAAACTTTCGCCTGTCCCTTTCCCAGGACTGACAAGACTGGTTCTCCCCTTGCCAACAGAGGGCATCTCTACAGCCACAGAGGAAGGGTCTATTCCCCCACCCCCAGTCCATAGTAGCTGAAGGTGATACACCAGAGGGACCAGGGGTAAAATGACAAGTGGTCTGAGGAACAAATTCTAGCCACAGCAGAGTCACTCACCAGTAGATGAAGCACAACTAGAGCTGACCTGATATCCAAAGGTTCCCTGACTACTTTCTTATTCTTGTGGGCAGTTAAACAAAGAAACACAGAAACTGGTAAGTGTTCCAAAGGTTCTGACAAAAAGGAAGTACTGAAGATGGGAAGTGTAGCCTGAAAGAGTTGGTAAAGCTTTAGTCAACTGCGGGTTCTAAGCTAAGAAAACCACTGACAGTCCCCACATGCACAACATCCTGCCCTTAACACAGAAAACCTATATGACCTGTAGGAAAAAAGTGAAAAAAAAACCCAGATAATTTACAAAGTTTGTTTACACAATCATTCACATATGAAATTTCTCCTATAAGTACTGACAGCCCACACCACATCAGTTTCCTAGCACAAACTAAAAATTATGATGGAAAAAACACAAGGTTTCATCTGAAAAATAATTTTAGAGAAAGGATTTCCCCAACAAGGGACTTATATGCCCTGACCTGAAGGATCAACTGACCAACAGTTCAACTCTAGGCTTGTAGAAGGAGTGTACTTTCTGTGAATTTCTTGCACTGTCTTTTTATTTGGAGCTCCTCTTGAGCACATGACAGAATACATGGAGGGCACCCTTTAACTTTGAAAAGCTGTCCAGTGTCGGTGGAGTAGGACCCAAACACCTTAGGCTGCTGCAGAAGTTGTCTAATATTAAACGTATGGCCTACACACTTGATCCAGATGTGTGTGGAACAGAAAGATAAACAGATTGTGGACTTAAAATATGTGGTTATGTCATAAGAGGATGAAGACTGATGGGAGGAAAAATCAGATTCAGTTGAGAAAGAAAAAAAAAAAACAATGTTCATGTATACATAGCAAGGGTCAATATAGTTGGACAAGTTGAAAGGAACCATGTGAATTTAATAAGAAGTGAAACATAGGCAAAAGATGAATAAAAAGTCACAGAACTGGTTCAGGTAAATATTCAATGAACAGTGAAGACCGGGATCTATTAGTTTACTTTAAAAGCTCCCTGCAAAGTCTGAATACATGTTAAAATTACTTCTTCCTTTTCTTCTCGATGAATTTGGGACTGTAGGATAAGTGAATATATAAAGCACTGCCAATGCCTTGGTTGTTCTTCTTTCGGCTTTTCCCGGTTAGGGGTTGCCACAGCGGACCTCCGGTCCGCTGATTGGCAGTAGATTTTTTACGGGTACCGAGGTGCCAGCTCGACACCCAACCTTCAACGAAGGCAAGCCCATTCTACGCATGTCTTCCGAATGCCACTCGACCACGGGGAGGACATGCAGACTCCACATAGAAGGCACTCCAGCCAAGAATCTAACAGGCGAACCTCTTGCTGTGAGGCAACAACGCTACCGCTGCACCACCGCGGCTTCTATGTAGATAAAACAAATGTGTATGTGAAATAATATGCACACCTTTTTGCTGCTTAACTGTGGACTCTGTAGTACCATTAAAATATACTACTGCCTCTTTAAAGACTGCAATGGTTACAAGCTATGATACATTATTTTTTTCCAAACAGTATTAATTGAGAATTTTCTTGTAAAATTTGATGCAATAAACAAAGTAAAACAAAATTAATATTGTAGTATCAACAAATAGGTAAAATATACACAAAATTTACATAAAAATGTCCTAAAAATAAATCAATATATAATAGCAAGAAAAGACCTAAAACTCTCTCAAGGACATAGATGATACAAGTTAGTGTGATGGTTTAAAAAAGAAGAGAAAATAGAAATAGTTAGAAACAGATTCACTTTATATCCTCGAAATACTGAAATGTCAAAATTCAGTATTTTGAAGCTATAAAGTTGAAATTTTAAAACCATGAAAACTCAGAACCGCAAAATTCAAAATCTCGCACACCGGAGATTTTGAATTTCGTGCTTCTACTCCACACACACACACACACACACACACACACACACACACACACACACACACACACACACACACACCTTCCTCCCCACACACAAACACAAGCTCTGTACTACATTAAAGCGGGGGGGGGGCAAGCCCCCCTGCACCCCCACATCCCCCTACTTAAATATTCTCACTCTGAGGTAGCACAACATACAAACACATACAAAACACCACCACACAAGCTACATTCTCCACACACACACACACACACACACACACACACACACACACACACAATAGCAACAAAACACATTGACACACACCACAGCCCCTACCCAAAACTCTTAATAGAGTATTCGAGGTTTTGAATTTCGCATTTCTGAGCTTTCGCTTTACTCAGGATTCCACTTTATGGGGTTGAAATACTGAATTTCAACATTTCAGTATTTCGAGCTTCCCAAGTGAATCCTTAGAAACATATGACATATATATGAAAAATGTGGAATACGAGTAGAATATTTAAAACCAGATTCCATGCTCCATAATGGAAGTGTATTTTGGAATTCTTTTGGGGAGTTACTTTAAAAGCTTTGCAATATTTGCCAACTCAGTAAATTCAGACCAATTTATAGTTGTTAAAAAGTACCATTTTTGGTTATGTACAGTTTTATCATGGTAAAGAAAATAATATGTGCGCTTAAGTGATAAATTATTAATGTTCCCAGAAACAGGAAAAAATAATGCATTTATATAAATGTTATCAAACAAACCCCAATGGCACACAGCACCAAAACAAACTATGAATGTTTGTTTGTGTCTTTCGGCTTTTCCGGGTTAGGGGTCGCCACAACGGAACTACGGTCCGCAAATGATGGGCAGTAGAGTTTTACGTGCTGGCTTGCTGGGCCTAATGCACAACTTTCAATGAAGGAACGCCCATTCACAGATGTCGCCACACAGAAGACGCTCTAACTGAGAATCGAACGGGCAACGTCTAACTGTGAGGTGACAACGTTACCGCAGCACCACCAACGCAGTCAAATCAAACTATGAATAATACCCCAAAATGCTGGCAGATGAGAATGCTGGTATCCGAAAACAAACGCGGTCAAAAAGTCCATAAAATAACAAGATTGTAATACAAAAAGTGAGCGTTTTCATGGTATTGCCTTACCGATTCATCAGACAAATTTAACAATCCATACTAGAACTTTTATATAACTGACATCAGTCCAATTAGATTCTTGTCCAATGAAATCAAATGACTTAAAAAGCTTGAAAACAAGCATAGAATCTCCTTCCAATTGCATAATAAATTTACATAACTTAAAAAACAAGAAATCATGAACAGACATCCGTATTCAAGTGTGTAAAAAAACAAGATAGCAAAAATGCAAAATAACAAAAGATGTGTATATAAATGTTTAAAAATAAAACTAATTGGATAGTGGACATTTCATAAACAAAAAACAAACAAGTATACATAATAACACTGATGGCGTAAAAATTGACAACCAACTACTCATTTCAGCCGTTTAATTCTTCAATAACGGCTTTAATGGGACACTATCATTTAACACCATTTCCTGATGCGCCCCTAGCCTCAAGATCCATTCTATCTCAACCACCTCAGTACGGGTTACTATGTCACCCCCATGTAAACTAGGACTAATAACATGTAATAGTTGAAAAACAAAAATATGGTTGGAACCTGTTGTCAACAAATGCTTAGACAAGGCACTAAAGTCATGCCCCTTCTTAATACAATACATGTGGTCTCTAATCCTTTCTTTCAGACTCCTGTTGGTCTTGCCTACATAAAAGTGAAAACAATGTTGGCAGTGAGCAAGATAGACCACATGCCTAGTATTACAATCAGAAGATGCCCTAATCCACCACAAATAACCAGTATCTGGATGTCTAAAAAATCTAGACCCATCTATGTGGTGGCAGAAGTTATACTTGTTAGATTTGGACGTACCCATAAATTATTGAGGCTCAGGAGTCTTATATTGGGGATAACATAATAGCTGCTAAAAATTGCATTTGTTCTTATATACAAATCTAGGGCCATCTTTCACAGGTTGATACTAGGCTATCTGCCCTAGGGCATTTACAAGCCTAGCCAGAGTGTGTTTGGCTTTCGCCACCCTTCTTAGATTAGTTGACTGTATGTATAGTAGGTCACAGAAGATAGCCCATTTAAGGTTAGTTTACCGTGCCTCTATCTAGCAGTGACACAGAAGAGATCCCAGGGGTACATTTACGATCTCCCATCCAAACGTCAAGATTCTTCTTGAAGAGGGTCATTGAGGGGCTCTGTCTGACTTGGATTGGGATTTTGTTCCAGAGTGAGGGGAGCCTCTGGGATATGAATCTGTCCCTCCAGCATGTTCTATTTATTTCTGTGCTGAGGTTTAAGTCACTGGAGCGTGTAGTTCTCATGGATTTGGATTTCTTGAGGTGGAGCATTTCCATTAATTCTGGGTTGGACATGGCTTTATACATCAGGCACAGATTGCCTCTGAGTAGGCGGTAAGCAACTGAGTAGAGCTGGAGTTTCTTTAGCCTAACTGCGTAGGGCATCTGTTCAAGTCCCTTGATCCTCTTGATGAGGTACTTTTGGGGTCTTTCTAGTTGTAGCAGGTGTCGGGTAAGGTACATCCCAAATGGGGCATTGTATTCAATTATGGGCCTGATGAGTGATGAGTAGAGGGGCACAATGACCTCTCTTGATCTAGATGTGAACCCCTTCGTGATAAGGTGGGCTATACAGAATGTCTTTCTAACCACTTTGGCAATGTGATTGTCAAAGAAGAGATTGCAATCTACTTGGGTCCCCAAATCCCTTCCGTACTTAATGGATTACCACCTATGTGGTAATTTGTGGGCACTTTTTCCCAAAGGGGATGACTATGCACTTTTTGGCATTTAGCTTTAGGCCATGGCTCTGGCACCAGTTATCCGTCTCTGTGAGACCTTTTTGGAGGATGCTTGTGTCAGCCGGCGAGTCAATTATGGCCCCCAGTTTGCAGTCATCTGCAAACTTTGTCAGCCATAGTCCTCCTGTGTTAGCCTGTACCTCAGAGAAATATATACCGAACAAGAGAGGTCCCAGGACTGAGCCTTGTGGGACGCCACTTGTAACTGGTTTAGAGTCTGACATGGCACCTGCAATTCTGACCATGTGGGTTCTATCCCTAAGCCAGTTTGCAACCCATCTTGTGACATAGGGGTTGATATTTAAGCTGGTGAGCTTATGTATGATGCCCGAGTGGGGTATTGTGTCGAAGGCTTTTGCAAGGTCAAGGTAGGCTGTGTGGACCACCTTCCTTTCGTCCATGGCCCTGGTAACTGTTTCAAAGTAAATGACCAGGTTCAAAAGGCAAGATCTGCCCTTAACAAAGCCGAATTGGGTAGGATCCAGTGTTTGGAGGTTCCCAATGTCTTTGTTTATGAGTTCCATGATGATACTCTTCATAGCTTTGCAGACCAGGCTAGTTAGGCTTATAGGGCTATAGTTTCTGGGGTCCGTTGTGGCACCAACCATTATGGAGTGGGACCACTGTTGCAGTATGCCATTCTTTGGGTACATATCCTGTTGTAAGGCTGAGACTGAACAGTTTTAAGTGAGGGTTCAGTTCCTCTTGGAGCTCATGTAAAACGCAGCCTGGGACACCGTCCGGTCCCATTGATGCTGTGTTTTTTGCTTTGGAGAGGGCAGCTCTCACCTGTGCATCTGTGATGTCAGGGAGGCTACACTCTGTTGGGATAGTCATTTGCTCATTTGGCGGGGGGGGGGGGGGAGTTTGCACTGAACCTGTCTGCCAGGATGTTGGCAATGTCTGTGGGTTCAGTGTATTTTTTGTCATTTTGCACTAACTCAGAGCATATCTGGGAGTTTCCACCCGGGTTTCTGACATAACTAAAGAAAGCTTTGTGATTATCTTTAGCGTCTTGTGCAATTTTTCTTTCGAAGCTAGCCTTAGATGATTTTATGAGGGATCGTAGTTTCTTGCTAGTACTGATCAGAGTTGCCTTCCCTTTCAGGGATTTTGCTCTATCATGTAGTAGCTTCCACCTTCTGTTGTACAGCTTATTTATGGCTGGGGTCCACCAGACAGGTCTCCTACCTTTGGAGGAGTGTGTCTTGGTTTTATTTAGGATAGCACGATCCATGCATTCCTGTAGGTATCCATTGAATGCGTTTGTAAAGGATTCTGCGGTTTGGGCCGTATTTTCCACTGGCCCTGGGGCTTTGAAGGATTCCACCTCGGTTTTGAGAAGGGGGAAGTTTGCTTTTGAGAAGTTTTTGACCATGGTTTCCTTTGCTGGGGGTGGGGACGGGATATGGATGTCCATAGTGATTAATTTATGGTCAGATCCTACCAATGAGGGGTATACCTCTGGTATGGAACATAGAGTCCCCATGTTGGTGATGATCAGGTCCAATATGTTTTCCCCTCTTGTGGGAGTGGTGACCAGTTGTTCCATAGCATTTGAGTTGGGCTAGGGTGTTGGGGCTTGAGTTGTGCTCCCAGTCTATGTTTGGGTAGTTAAAGTCACCCAATATAATGGTGTTTGGAGAGACCTTCATATTCTCCAGTGTCTTCAGGAAAGCCGAGTGGGGTTCCTGAGTTTAGGAGGGTGGTCTGTAGCATGCTACAAACTGGAAGGCAGTTTTGCCCACTGTTAGTTGCACATGGATGGTCTCAGATGCTTCATGCAGTGCCACTAGCCTGGAGGTATGGATATCTTTGATGAATATGGATACTCCCCCTCCTCTTGTGGTTCAGTCTGTGTTTCGGGGCCGAAAAGCATGGTATGAGGTATAGCCTGGTAGTGCTGGGGTGCTCTCGGGAGCCTTGAACCAGTTTTCTGTTACTGCACAGATATCAATATTCTCCATACTGAGGAGAGCCTCGAGTGCGTGCATCTTGAAGTTTAGACTTCTGGCGTTGAGCAGCATTACCCTTAGTTTCTTTTTCCTTGTGTTGTCTAAGGAGGTGGGTTTATCTTTTGAGCCTTGCCAAAAAAAGGCACTATGGGGGTGGCAAGAGCCTTGGCTAGTATTCGAAAACCCAGGGGTGACAAGTGCAAGCCGTCCCTAGCGAAGCAACGTGGCTTGTCAAGCATGTCATCCCAGGCTGACAGACACTGGATCCCCTTTGAGTGACACCAATACTTTAGCTAATTGTTGAAATTGATCATTTTGTCTTTATACTGTGGTATCATTCTTGGTGAGGGTAAGATGCTACTCAAGGTCAGGGTCATACCGGCCTGGTCCACATGATCAGAGAGCTCCTCTAGGTCTCTTTTCATGTAATCCAGGGAGGTATGTTTCAGGTCATTCACACCAGCATGGACAATGATGGAGTCATAGTTGTACTTGCTTTGGAGTGACCTGAGTGCTTGTGTTATGTGGCAGATCCTGGCACCCGTCAGGCAGCTTACAGTGACCTTCTCCTTGTTCAGCCTGGTGAGAGGGACGTCAGTGTGTCTGACAACAGAGTCACCTATTACAAGTGTATTAGGTGTGTTGTTTAGCCTTAAGGGCTGTGACTGTGTGGCACACTGACTTTGTGAACTATGTGATATGTGGGTATTGTTGTGGGGTAGCAGTTGTTTGGATGTCTACTTTGGAGGCCTCTGTTGCTTGGGCAGATTTTTGTTTAGAGCCTCCAAGTATGTTTTTGTGTGTTTATGTGTTTGGTTTGCTGTTGTGATAGGTCTATGTGAGACTGGATTTGTATTGTATGTGATTACCTTCTCCTCCAGACTGACCGTGCCAGTACTATGTTGAGAGAGCTCAGCCTCCAGTTTGGCTATATAGTTGCATCTCTCACATATATTTGAGCTTGTTGGGAAGAGGAGAGGGTGGTCCGTGTACATAAGGCAGTTGTAACATTGCCTGAAGATTCCCATATTCACCAGCTGGACTGGAGAGTAAACCTGAAACTTACTTTTGGACATGCCAGAATAGTATAAGGAATTACTTTTTGACTTGATCAAAAAGGACCAATAGGGAGCCAAGTACTTAAAGGGAGTATAAGAGGGTGTAGTGCTTTAGTTTATTAGTGCTTACTTATAAGACACTTATCCTAGCTACTGCTAGGTTTTAGAAGGAGGAAAGTGAGATTAGGTCACTGAGTTCTAGTTTTTGCTCACGGTATTAGAGAACAGAGTCACCAGACATAGTTAGTTTTACCTATTTGTACAAGTAGTTTATTTGACGAGCCCTTCCCTAACCCTATTCAAGCAAAACCTGGACTAGAGGAAGGGAAGTCAGAAATTCACCCTGCTCTGATACTTATGTCTCTGATGGACAGGGCCATCTGTTAAATCATACCCTAACTAACACCCTACCTTAAAATACCCTCCAAGGCAAAATAGTCCATGGGTTACATTTGGGTTGCATGCCTAAACTTACAAAGGCCTCAGTGGTCTATACTTATGAACCTATTTCATGACTATCATCCTCACTATCTTGTTATACAAATCACAAATGTTACAAGGCAAACAGCAAAACTGTTCAGATGAAATCAGGGACATAAGCACCAGGGAACCTGCCTGCTTTTCACTACAAGTGCAATGTGGTCATTAAGCATCCGCCAAAGCTATTACAACTCAGTTACAGTGGGGGGACCTCCACTCTTTGTTTAAATAGATTTGTTTCAATAGATCCAAGCACCTGCTATCAGTCTGCAATATATGCCAATTCCTTCTGATTATGTCAGTCACAATATCAATGCCCTGCGAGTATGTCAAAGTAATGAGAGGACACCTACTGGTCTCCAAAAGTTGTACAAGAGGTCTATACTTATCAGAAAAATATGGGCAAGCCCTGCCCTCATTTTCTCTAATCACTGTAGCACAAGCCCCATCTACCTCACTATGGGCATATCCCCTAGATAAAAATAAAATTTTCAAGTCAGTTAAACTCCTACCAAAATCTTAACAATATTACCAAATATGTGGTGAGGGTGCATACTCTGTCTGTGGAGGTAGGATGGTCTATAGCAATCTTTCCTGCACATTTTAGTTAATAAACTCTCACCTTCCATCCAGATATTAACATCCAAGAAGTCAATACTCTCCGCTGAGCAGATCATCCTGAATTTCAAAAAAATCACTACTAGTGTTTAAATAATGAAGAAATCCATCAAGGTCCTGTCTAATGCCACTCTAGCCAATAAACATATCATCGACAAAACGTCGATATATGACAATGGGGCAGATTCAGGAAGGCTTACACGGAGTTTAAGAGTAGTGTAAGCCTCTGGGTAAGCCTCCTGATTCAGCAACAGCCCAAATCTCCGTGTAAGAGACAGCTAACATGTCCCTTACACGGAGTGGGCGTGGAAATGCTCAATACCTCATTTGCAGCTCCAAGATATGCAAATGAGGTATGTGAGCGACCCACGGCTCAAACCAGTCCGTAACGGACGTTAGTTGCAGAAATGTACTCAGCTGACAACTGAGTACATTTCTGCAAAATTAAAAACGGAGCTATGTCAGCTCCAAATAAAGGGTGCATTTGTTACATTAAGCATGCCAATGGCCAAATATGTGGCCATTGGCATTGAAAAAGTGTTGCAAAAAAAAGTTATATAACTTTTTTTTTCCACGGATTTATGTGTTTAACTGTAGCGCGACACCCGCAAACGGGTGCGCTACCTAAAACTGAAAACCGGCTTATAAGCCCACAATTGTGGGATTAATATATCAGATGAACTGTCAATGGAGGGACTTGCAGAGCAAAAACAATATGGCCTCCGCTTAGTGGTTGTCAAGGGGAAGCTCCGTAAGATATGTAACTAAGCATTACTAGGCAATCCTATGTAAATGAGGGTTACAATACTGAATCACACTGCCACATAAGTAATGAGCACTTTCTGAGTAGTGTAAGAGTTAGAGAAGGGGAGGAACAGAGTAAGAGGTAGGTGACATCATGGGGGGGAAGGATAGAAAGAAATGTACCAGATTGGTGGGCAATGTAAGGTAAGAGATGACAGACAGACATCAGGGAGGGAGGTGTGTCCCAACAGAACACTAGGAATGTCAAGAAATTGAGGGCATACGCTATCCCTACACTCTAAGTTTCTTGATATACGTGCATGTGCTGCAGCGCGTGAGGCAGGTTCTACATGTGGGAGCGTGTTGCAAACTGTTTACAACGGTTTGCGCTGGCGCACGCGTAAGGCGGTGTGCGCGTTTTAGCATGAATCAGCCTAGCTAACACCGTGTAAGGATGTGTGCGCGTGTAACACCGTGTAGGGATGTGTACACGCGTTAAGTTACTGTGAGCGTGTTTAAGCCGGTGTGCACATTGCTCCCCTCAGGAAACAGAGAGGAAATAGGAAACAACCAAAATACAGGAAACTGCCAGAAGATACTACTAAAGTTAATTGGTGGAAACAATTAGAAGCAGGCAATTACACAGGCAGACTAGAAGCCCAACCCAGCACTTAAAACACAACAAAGAGCAGTGCAGGCTGTTTCTCACAAGAGATACTGCCAGAAACTAAGCTATCAGAGTTGAAACCTGAAAAAGCTGAACTCAGAGCAGAAATGCTAGGGGCTGCCATAGCTGTTATAATCAGACATAGGCGAATTGCTGAGGGTGGTGATAATGCAGATGCTGACAGACAACCCAGAGTGAGGAGAAGGAGAAGAGTATACAGGCCTAGGGTCACCTACCATGGGTTACATGAGCTGGAGATAGTAGAGCTATAGAGTGGACAGAGAGCTCCTGCAGCAGATTGTTGAGCTGTGCAGGTCACGCCTCACACACAGAACCAACAGAGGGGAACCCATCCCAGTGGAAACCAAGGTATGTGTTGGCCTAAGAATACTAGCAACAGGTACCTTTCAGAGACCAACTGGCGATATGATGGGGATATCACAGGCATCAGCCTCCAGGGTACTGCACCAGTTCCTGGATGCCATGTCACCACATGTCAGTGATCATATATATGTCCCTAGTGACCGTGAGGTTGTGTCCAGCAATATGCGCCTCTTCCAGCAAATAGCGGGATACCCTGAGGTGCTGGGTGCAATAGACTGCACGCACATACGCATCAAGGCACCAGCCGGTGAGCGGGTAGAGTCTACATTAACCGCAAGGGATACCCCTCCATCAACTGCCAGGTCGTGTGTGATGCCCAGGGCATAATAATGAATGTGTGTGCTGGCTGCCCTGGGAGCTACCACGATTCCCACATCTGGCATCTGACGAGCTGTACCAATCATTTGCCAATGGGGACTTCCCACACGGACACCTAGTGGGGATGCTGGTTATGCACTTGAGCCGTGGCTGATGACACCCATCAGAAATGCACACACACCCGAACAGGAACGCCATAATGAGGCACACGCACAAACACGTAATATCATAGAGCGTGTGTTTGGGCTGCTCAAGTCACGGTTCCGTGTCTGGACACGCCTGTTGGAGCTTTGCAGTACACACCAACTACATGTACCCAAATGATCATGATATGTGCTATGCTACATAATATGATCCTGCGGAAACAGCTGCAGCAGGACCAGCACAGGGCTGGGCCAAACATCCCCACCATTGCCAAGGCCACCACAGGCAGGGGTGACTTGGAGGAGGAACAACCTGACCTTGTCCCAGTAGGCAGAAGGAGGCGTGCCCAGTATGCCCTGGCCTTGGCAAAGAGGCAACGATAGCACATATGCTTGGTCAGTAGGAACACTGGGACTGATACCCACTCTGACTCACTCATACAGTAACAGGGATGCCTAACATGACACAACCTGCTTCCAAATGTACAGGTAGTGTAGTATGTGCATCCGACAGAGGCAGCCCTGCAGCACCACCCGAGGCATGAATGCCATGTGTTAAGTAATGTAATACCATGTATCATATGCACACCTGAGGACCATGACTAACATCCACCCTCACCAATCATAAACCACAAAACACAAACCCACCTCATAGCTATCACAAGGGATAGGAACCTAGATGTAATGCTACCCAATGCCAAAGGTATAAACAGCAAGATGTGTGCAGTGTAAATGCACACAGTATACGGAATGCACATATCAGTGCTGTAATAGAAAACAGGGTCAAAGCGCACATCAGCACCCTGACACTACCAGGGTCACACCTCATACAGTGATGTACATGTGCAAAAACATGGAACAAGATACAAAATGAGGGTGACTACCAATAAATGGCATGGATAACCACACACCCCTGTTGTTACCACAACAAGAAGCAACATGCATTAGCCATGGTCAAACACCAATAGCTAAAACTGACTACTACTATATAGCTTGCTGCAGACCACTGTCCTAATAGCAGCAACTGGCCCAGGCCTATGTTCACAGGTTCACAGGTTCATACTAGGCTATCTGCCCTAGGGCATTTATAAGCCTAGACCAGAGTTCCGTGGAGTCTGCCGCACCTTCACTCTGACGGATAATTTGCCCATTATATTGCTGTGCCTCTGACAAGCTGTGATACTGAGGTTATCCCTGGGGCATACCTGCAATCCCCCATCCATTGATTAAGATCTCACTTGAATAAAGCCAGTGAGGTACTCAGCCTCACATGTACCAGGATGTTGTTCCACAGCATAGGGACTCTCTGGTTGAAGAATCTGTCCCTCCAGCACATCCTATTAATATCTGTGTTGAGGTTTAAATCTCCTGCCACTGTAGTTCTGATGGATGTAGAGGTCTTGAGGTGAAGCGTGTACATTAACTCAGGTTTGGACATGGCCTTGGATGTCAGGCACAGGTCACCTCTGAGCAGACGGTAAGTCACGGAATCAAGCTGGAATTCCTCCAGTCGGGCAGCATAAGAAATATGTTTGAGACCCTTTCTCCTCCTGTCGAGGAATTTGTGGGCCCATCCAATTGCCATAGGTGTCAGGTCATATACATGCTGAATGGGGCATTGCACTCAATCAATGGTCCGATGAGTGAAGAGTACAGGGGAACAATGACCTCCCTGGATCTAGATGTGAATCCCTGCATGATGAGGTGGGCAATGTAGAAGTTCTACCTAACTACCCTGGCAACGTGAGTGTCAAACAAAGGTTACTCTCAACCTGGGTGCCCAGGTCCCTGATAACCTCCTGTGTGCTTAGAGGATTGCCACCTACATGGGAACTAGTGGTAACCTTGTTCTTCCCAAAGGGTATGGCTATGCATTGTTTAGTGTGTAATGTAAGGCCATGGCTCTGGCACCAGTTATCCGTGTCTATGACACCCTTCTGAAGGATGTCTGTGTCAGATGGGTGTCCAACTATGGTTCCCAGTCTGCAGTCATCTTCAAACTTTGTCAGCCATAATCCTGCTGTGTTTGCTTGTACTTCTGAAAAGTAGATGCTGAGCAATAGTGGGCCCAGGACTGAGCCCTGTGGGACACCACTTGTGACAGTTGTGGAGTGTGACATGGCACCAGCAAGTCTGAACCTGTCTGTTCTGTCACGTAGCGGGTTTGCAACCCATCTTGTGATGTATGGGTTCACATTTAAGCTGGTGATGTTTTCAATGATACCAGAGTGGGGTATTGTGTTGAAAGCCTTTGCCAGGTCAAGGTAGGCTGTGTGGAGTGCCTTGCCCTTGTCAATGGCCTTGGTGTCTGTTATGAAACAGTCAACCAAGTTTAAAAGGCATGATCTGCCCTCAACAAAGCCTAACTGGGTTGGATCTAATGTCTGCAAGTCCCCTATGTCCTCATCTATGACTTCCATTATGATCTTCTCCATAGCTTAGCAGACCCTGCTTGTCAAGCTGATGGGATGGTAGTTTCCGTGGTCGGTGGAGGCACCCCCATGTGAAGTGGGTCCACCATTGACATATGCCACTCCTTGGGAACATATCCTGAGTTGAGGCTAAGATCATACAGCTGCCCTGACTGCAGGTTTAATTCTTGAGTGAGTTCATGGAGCACAAAACCAGGGACACCATCTGGTCCCATGGATGCTGTGTCCTTTCCCTTGGATAGAGCAGTTCCTACCTGAGCATTTGAGATGTTTGGGGGGCTACAATCCTCTTTCATACATATCTCTCCAGTTGTGGTGGAGGGGTGGGGGGAGAAATCTGCACTGAACCTGTCAGCCAGTATGTTGGCAATGTCTGTAGGTTCAGTGATATTTACAGCATTCTGAGCCTATTCTGAGCATATCTGGGAGTTTCCTCCCAGGTGTGTAACGTATGTATAAAAGGCCTCATTGTTGTCCCGTGAGCCCTTAGTGGGTTTACTCCCAATATTCGCCTTGGATGATTTCATGGGGAACTCAGTGTTTCACCTATATTGAGCAGGGGTGTCTACCCTTCCACGGATATCGCTCTATCCTGTAGTACCTCCTTCCTTGTGTTGTAGTGCTTGTTTATGGCTGAGGTCCACCACACTGGACGCTTGCCTCTGGTACAACGAGTCTGTGTTTTGTTTGGGATTGCCTCATCCATGCAGTCTTGAAGGTGCTGGTAGAAGGCAGTTGTAAGTGATACAGTGGCTTGGGTAATGGTGTCTGCTGGCTTGGGGCTTTGAAAGAGACCACAACAGTCATTAGAAGTGTGTAGTCGGCTTCTGAGAGGTTCTGCACTGTGGTCTTTTCTATCTGGGGTGGGGTGGGATGTGGACTTCCACTGAGAGTAGGTCATGATCTGATCTCACCAATGATGGGTATACCTCTGGTGTTGAACATTGTGAGCCCATGTTTGTGATGATGAGATCTACTATGTTGTCTCCTCTTGTGGGGATGGTGACTAGTTCTTCCATGGCATGTGAGTGTATGAACTCTAGGAACCTGTGGGCTAGAGTGTTGTGGCTGTAGTACTGATCCCAGTCTATATTTGGATAGTTGGGATCACCCAGTGTGATGGTGTTTGCAGGTACATGTATCCCCGCCACTGTTTTCATGAAAGCTCTGTGAGGTACCGGAGTTTCAGAGGATGGCCTGTAACATGCTACAAACTTCAGAGCAGTCTTGCCTATGGTTAATTGCACCCGGTTGGTGTCCAATGCATCGTGTGTTGCCACCAACCATGAGGTGAGGGTGTCCTTGATGAATATTGCTATTGCCACCCCTCATAGTGGTAATATGTGTACTGCATAGATACGAAATATTGTGCCTCTGACTTAGTAGTGACACATTATGACCACCTTACATAATTGAATAATGTGACTATGCCTCTGTCCAGTCTGTGCCCCTGTCCAAATGCAGCTGTCCAGATGTCTCTTGAAGAGAGTCAGTGAGGTACTCTGTCTAACATGAACTGGGATACTCTGCTAGAGTTTGAGATGCCTCTGAGTTATGACTCTGTCCCTTCAGCATGTCCTATACATGTATGTGCTGAGGTTCAAATCTTTAGCTCCCATGTTTCTGGTGGATGTGGATTGCTTGCAGTGGAGCATGTCTACCAAATCCTGATCGGACATGGTCTTGTATGTCAGGCATAGGTCATCTGTACGTATGTGGTATGACACTGAAAAAAGCTTGTTTTTAGTTATTCTGGAAGTATATGACGTGTTGTAGATCCCTGATCTTCATGGTAAGGTACTTGTGGGGTCTCTCCAGCTGCTGCAAGTGCTGGTTGAGGTACATACCAAATGGGGCGTTGTATTCAAGCATGGGCCTGATAAGGGAGAAGTATAGTGGTACAATGACCTCCTATGGTCTGGATGGAATACCCTCCATGATAAGGTGGCCAAGATAGAAAGTCTGTCAAACAACTTTGGCAACATGGGTGTCACATGAGATGTCACTATCTACATGTGTCCCCAGCTGTCTGATTTGTTTCCTGTACTCATTGGGTTGCTGTCTATGTACAGATCTGTGGGTACTGTGTTCCTCCCAAAGGGATGGCTACACATCAGTCGCAGTCAGTTTTAGGCCATGAGTCCAGCACCAGCTATCTGTCTGTGTGACGGCAGTCTGTAGGATGTGTGTGCTGGCTGATGTATTCACTATGGTGCCCAGGTTGCAGTCATCTGTAAACTTTGTCGGTCACAACCCTCCTATGTTTGCTTTCACATCTGAAAAGTAAATACCAAATAAGAGAGGTCCCAGGACACAACCTTGTGGGACACCACTTGTGACTGGCTTGAACCTGACAAGGCACCTGCAATGTTGACATTATGGGTTCTGTTTCTGAGCCATTTTGCAACCTATGCTGTGACATATGGTGTTATATTTCAGCTGTTGAGCTTGTCTATGAGGCCTGAGTGGGGTATTGTGTCAAAGGCCTTAGCCAAGCGCAGGTAGGTTGTGTGGACTGTGTAGCCCTCATCAACGGCTCTACTGACAGTTTCAAAGTAGTCAACTTGGTGCAAAATGCAGGATCTGCACTGTACAAAGCTGAATTGGGTGTGATCAAGGGTCTGTAGGACACCAATGTCTCTGTGTGGAAGCTCCATAATGACCCTTCACAAAGCTTTGCAGACAAGGCTGTTTAAGCTTGTGTGGTGGTAGCTGCCAGGGTCTGTGGAGGCATCTCCTTTGTGGAGTGGGACCACTGTTGCCGTCGCCAGTGTTCAGGTACAGATCCTGTAGCAAGGCTAAGGTTAAATAGCATCTGCATATACAGGTTTATCTCCATCTGTAGTTCACATAGTATGCAACTGGGGATACCATCAGGTCCCATTGATGCTGTGTACTGCCTTTGCTGCCTGCGGCTCACACATGGACATCCAGGATGACAGTGAGGTTACATACAGCTGTGATAACTATCATGTCTTGGGGGTGAGGGAGGGGTACATTGCACTGAACTGGTCTGCCAGGGTGTCAGTAATATCTGTCAGGTCCCTGGGATATAAGTTGTTGTGTACCAAATCTGAGCATATATGAGGGTTCCCACCCAGGCGCCAGCCATAACGGGCGCAAGCAGTGTGGTCACCTTCCTCGCCTCTGGTGATTTATGTCCCCAAGTTGAACTTGGGTGTCTTTATGTGAGAATGTAGCTTTCTACTACTGCTGATCACAGCTGCCTTACATTCTGGAGATGTAGCTCTGTCTTGCATTAGTATCCTTCATCTGTTATACAGTTCGTTTATGGCTGGGGTCCACCAGACAGGCCACTTTCCCTTGGTGGTGAAGGTCTCATTCTCATTTGTGATTGCATGGTCCATGCTTACTCGGAGATGTCCGTGAAAGTGTCTGTGCAGGAGTCACCATTGTGTGTTGTGGTTTCCACTGGCCCAGTGGGCTTAATGGATACCATCTCAGTCCTAAGAAGTGTGAAGTCAGCTTCTGAGCTGTTTGTCACTATACCCTGGTATCATACTAGCACTGACACAGGTGTAAACAATTCCCCAGAATCCATCAAACAAAATGGACATGCAGGCTTACAGATGCCCTAGGGGTAGCCTAGTATGAACCCATTATGATACAGATTGTACAGGACACTACAGATAACCCCAAGGCTGTTGCAAATGATGGTAGTAAGCATGTTGTTGATTCCTGGATATGCTCCGGATCACACAGATATTACAAACAACATACCAGACACACACAGGTATGGCCAACATACATCCTGACATGTGCAGTGCAAACCCCCATAATGCCAAATACCTTCCCCAGCAGACTGCCGCCTCCCTGACATTATGTCACCCTTACCACAGGGTAATGCACTCAAAGAGCAGTGTACAACAACAGTGGGTGTTCTCAACAAAGGTGTCTCCTGAATGGATAGGAAAAACAACCACCACAGAATCATGAGAGGTTTGGTCTGCACAGCTATGGAAAGGACCAGCATGTACCACAGACATAATGATATTGTGGATCTATTGACACCCGACCCTACCCAGTGTGGGTTTACAAAGTGCAGACCCCACCCCTAAACATGTGTGACTCAGTTGAAACAGTACTTGAAGTCAGTGATGAGGGCAATGTGGTCCACACAGTGTAGCCGGACCTTGCAAAGCCTTCTGTACAATACCCTATGTGTTCCGTATAGATTTGCTCACCAGCTGATATATACACCCCAATGTCATGGGAGGGTTGCAAACCAGACCAACGACAGAACTGACATGGTCAGACATGCAGCAGCCATGTCAGACTACAAACCACATATAACAGGCATCCCACAAAGCTTGGTCCTGGGACCTTCACCATCTGGTATATATGCCCCATAGGTACAGGCCAACAAGTAAGGACTGTGCTGGAACATGTTTGTAGAGGACAACAAGCCGCCTGACATATCTGATACACCAGCTGACACAAGCATCCCATAAAAGGGCCACATAGAAACAGACAGCTGGTGCCATAGCCATGTCAGCATGTTAAATGGTGAAAACAGTATAGTCAGCCTCTGTGGATAATCCAGTAAGTGACCACCAATTCCCACATAGGTGTCGACCCATGACATACCTAACATGTAATGCCAGAATGGGGGACACAAGGTGATAGATATCCTGCATTGGACAAAAATGTGGCTGTAGGGTTAACAGCAACAATCCATATACCAACCTAATCATGAGGGTTATGACATCTAGCTAAGGGGAGGTCATTGTGGTTTTGCAGTTATCTTTCAGCAGCATTACAAATGACCACAACAGCGCCTGTGTGGTGTACCTCAGCAGATACATTCAGCAACTGTAAAGTCCACAACAGTACCTCACCAGGAGTATCAAAGAGCTGGAACACATGTAATGTGTCACCTGATTAAACAGAATGCAGCTCCACACACTGCCATGCTGGCCACCCAGACACAAGCTGTGCCTGATGTAGAAAGCCATGTCCAAGCTGTCAGCAATGCACATGCCGTACCTTGTACAATGTGAATAGCAGGGAGATATGCACATGAGGGACCTGAACCCCAGCACTGACATACATAGGACAAGCTGTACTGCATTATCCATAACACAGAAGCCACCACCACGCATGAGTAAACTACCAGTACAGGTTATCCATAGAGTCACTCATTGATTCTACTCAACAGGGATCCTAACGAGTGGATGGGAGATGGTAGGTATACCCTGGGTATCAATGTTGTGTCACAGGTAGACAGAGGCACAGTATACAAAACAAGACATATGTCATGCCAAACTGCACTTATGATGTGTTGATGGACAAACACACTATCCAATAACCATTAGAAATGGCCTTGGGCACATCGGTAGTGTTTGCCAATGTACACCCATGTTGTGGAATACACTACTGCAGTTGGTTGAGGCCGTTGTAAGTAGTTCACATCTGAACATAATGCAACATGGTCAGATAGGTTCATAGGTTCATACTAGGCTATCTGCCCCAAGGCAGTTCTAAGCCTAGCCCAGAGTCTGGTTGCGTCGCCACCCCTTATATGGAAACAGTACTGTGCCCATTAGTTTGACGTGCCTGTCTCCAGCAGTGACACAGTGACGATCGCCGGGCTAAACCTATGATTTCCCATCCACAGGTCAGGATACCTCTTGAACAGAGCCAGCAAGGTGCTGTGACTCACATGGACCGTGATTGTATTCCACAGCATAGGGAGTCTCCGAGTGATAAATCCACCCATCCAACATGTCCAATGTACATCCCTGCTATGGTGTAAGTCACTTGCACTAGTGGTTCAGGTGGATCTGACGATTTTGAGGTGGAGCATGTCCATTAATCCCTGGTTGGACATGCTTGCATGTCATGCACATGTCACCTCTAAGCAGACAGTATGTGACTGAATAGAGCTGTAGTGTCTTCAATCTGGCAGCATATGACAGATGTTGGAGACCCTTCATCCTTTTGTTGGGGGACATTCAGGGTCTCCCACTTGCTGCAGATGTCAGGTGAGATACATCCAGATAAGGCAGTGTACCAGATCACCGGTCCGATAAGTGAAGAGTACAGGGGAACAATGACCCACTAGATCTGGATGTGGATCCCTTCCTGATCATGTGGACAATGTAGAAGGTCCTACTAGCCACTTTAGCAATGTGAGTGTCATCAGAACAGTGACTGTCAACCTGGGTCCCCAGGTCCATGATAACCTTTCCTGTGCTTAGAGGATTGCCACCTATATGGTAGCTTGGGGTTACCTTGCTTTCCCTGAAGGGTATGACTACACATGTTTTGCAAGTTGACTTCAGGCCATGGCTCTGGCACCAGCTATCAGTGTCCGTGAGCCCTTCTGAAGGATATCCGTGTCTGATGCACTGTCCACTATGGCACCCAGTGTGCAGTCATCTGCAAACTTTGTCAGCCAAAGTCCTCCCATGTTGGACTGTACTTCTGAGAAGTAGATAACAAACAATAGGGGCCAAGGACTGAGCCCTGTGTGAGACCACATGTGACTGGCCTGGTGTCTGACATAGTGCCAGCAACTCTAACCCTGTGGGTCCTGTCCGTAAGACAGTTTGAAACCTGATCTTGTGACATATGGGTGTACATTTCTGTTGGTAGGGTTTCCTACAATACCTGAGTGGGGTATTGTGTTGAAAGTGTTTTCAAGGGCAAGGTAGGCTCTATGGACTGCCTTTCCCTCATCAATGGCCTTAGTTACTGTTTTGATAATGTCAACCAAGTACAAAAGGCATGACTTGCCCTTGATCAACACAAACTGGGACAGGTACAATGTCTGCATGTCCTCCATATCTTTCTTCATGAGCTCCATTATGATCCTCTCCATAGCTTTGCAGACTACACTTGTTAAGCTTATGGGGCAGTAATTACCAGAGTCCATAGAGGCACTGCCTTTGTGCAGACATGCACAACTGGACCCTAAAGAGGCTGTTGTGCACAGTATGGAAATGTAAATCAGTGATAGGACTAAAGCCCAGGATAATGTCCACCACAGTGAAAGTACTGAACCACTACACTATACAGTACAACAGTGCTAGGTCAGTATGAATGGATGTTAACAATTGTATGCAAAGTATCCCATGCAAAACCTGCAGGCACAGTATAATCCCTGTTGTGTTCACAGGAAGCATCTGGACAGTAACTACACAACATGTCACAGAACACACAACCTTAAACAGGAGTTATTTTTTGGAGTTCACACTCATCCACAACTGTGATGGGCTGCATAGTTCAACATATGGAAAGCTCACACTGGGCATGCTCACACACTTTGATAAATGAGACATCATTCACACAACATGCCATGGGAAGGCTGAAGTGGGCATGCTCACACACTTAGTTCAAATGTTCCTCTTAACAACTGTGAAAACACACCACAGGATGCACATTCCCCATTCCAAACAATGAAGATGTCAGCACCCTATAAGTAGATCAGTAGAAATGCTACCTCCCAGTAATCCGAATAGCGCGCTCTGCTAATGCGTCTGTCTCTAGTGTCATAACATAGTTAGGTAGGGGTTTGAATCCAGCAAGTGGCATGTGTGTGTGTGAATGGGGTAAGTGTCTGTATAAGTGTGTATGAGAAGCACATCCCTTTGGCAACTGTGGAAACACACCACAGGGAGCTCATTCCACTTTCTAAACACTGATGATGTCAGCACCCTATAAGTAGATCAACTGAAATGAAATCTCCTAGTAATGTGAATAGCGTCCGTCTCTAGTATCATAACATAGTTAGGTAGGGGTTTGAATCCTGCTACAGGAATGTATGTGTGTTAGTATGAGTGGGGTTTGTGTGTGTGCATAACGCTGTGGAGGGAAGGTGCCTTTTGCCAACTGGGAGAACACACTACAGGGTGCACATCCCTCTTCGTAAACACAGATGATGTCAGCACCCTCTAAGTACAGCATTGGAAAAGATTGCTCCTACTAATGCAAATAGCACACTCTGCTAATGTGTCTGCCTTTAGAGTCATAACACATCTAGGTAGGGGTTTGGACCTTGCAAATGGAAAGTATGCGTTTTACTGTGGGTGGGGTTGGTGTGTGTGCACAATGGCGGGTGGGATGTCTCTTTTGCCAAATGGGGCTATGCACTGCAGGGTGCACATTTCCCTTAACAAACAGTGATGTTGACAGCACCCTGTACAAACAGAACAACAACACAGAAGGTGTTGTTACCAATGATGCATGTAAGGTTACACTTCAAGTAATGTCCACAAAACAAAGTAGGATAAACAAATGCTCCTTTTACTCTATCCAAACAACATGGCAACAGACAACTGACACTACTCAGTATAGTGCTACATGCTACTGTAACATGCAGATGTACCAGAATATACCTAGATAGTGTTTTGAAGCCTGAATGTGGCAAGTGTGTGGATGTGTTATGTTACTGTGTGTGCATTTCCGTATGGAAAACATGTTTGAGATATTGGCAATATTGTTGCAGACAGTTTAGGTGCAGATATCCCCCATTCTCCTACACAAGTGGAATTAGTTATCACAGATGACTGTAACCTCCCTATCCTCTCACATGTCCAGGTGAGGGCCACCCTCAACATTGCAGGACACATAGCATCACTGTTACAGAATGGTATCCCTGGATGTGTGCTACATTCACCCCAGGAGGACATGGCACCACATTACAGACTGATATTACTCCCTGGCCATACTACAGGATGTGTACCTGAAGAGTGCCATACATACACAGTGGTCCCACACCAATGAGGAGTAACCTCTACTGACCCTGGTATCTACTGCATCATATGCACAACTGGCCTTCTGTTCTAAGCTACGGAAGTGTCACGTATGGGCAACATGTACAGCAATATTACATATGTGTATATTTCAGGACTATGCACACAAAACCTATCTCATGGACAGAGCTATAGATAGTGAACTATGATACATTTGGAGGTGTCACAGTAAACACAGTATTAACCTGCTACTTTGCATTACCTGTGTTTGTGGCAGCTGTTGCTGTGTCAGTGGTGCTTGCTTGCTGCTTGCTGTTTGCTACTCATGGTTTTGCTGCTGGCTGTCTGTATATTTTCTCTTTTCTCTCTCTCTCTCTCTCTCTCTCTTTCTCATTAGGTTTGTGCAATGACTGTATTGCATGAGTGGAGTGTGGGTACTGAATGCTTTTGTAGGTATCTGCATAGGTCCATGTGATGGCCCCTGCACCAATTGTAAGGCAGCATTTGCTAATTGCATGCAGCCAGGTGTGTGTTGATTGCATGTCTCACTGTGATTTCAGGACACTGCTATAAAAAGGTATGTGAGACAGGCGTAGCCCTTTCAGATTGTAGGGCGGACGATGCTGGTATGCTGTTGACAGTGTTCTGTGAGTGTGAAGGTTAGTATGGGAATCCAGTGATTTGGCCATTAAAACTTTGCCTCACATGCTTTGGATGGTACATCTCCTATATTGCCTTTATACTAATTCCTACTATTGACTGTTATATTTATTTTAGCAGAGTGCTTTTGTATGGCTGTCATGGCTTAGTGGTAGGTCATACAGACTAATGTTACCAAGGTCCTGGGTTCGAGACTGGCAGTGGGAATTTATTTTTGTCTCCAGACTTTCAAAATGAGTACAAGACATGTCAATCAAAGTGCCATAAAGGCACTTTTAAGCACTTTAAACCAGGTCTGCACTCGTTAGCATGAATGAAGAAGGAGGCGTGCCCAGTATGGCCTGGCCTTGGCAAAGAGGCAACGGATAGCACATATGCTTGGTCAGTAGGAACACTGGGACTGATACCCGCTCTGACTCACTCATACAGTAACAGGGATGCCTAACATGACACAACCTGCTTCCAAACGTACAGGGAGTGTAGTATGTGTATCCGACAGAGGTGGCCCTGCAGCACCACCTGAGGCATGAATGCCATGTGTTAAGTAATGTAATATCATGTACAATATGCACACCTGAGGACCCCAACTAACATCCATATCCACTCATATGACCCTGTGGAAACAGCTGCACATCATACAGTGATGTACATGTGCAAACACATGGAACAAGATACAAAATGAGGGTGACTAGCAATACATAGCATGGATAACCACACACCCATGTTTGTACCACAACAAGAAGCAACATGGAATAGCCATGGTCAAAACCAATGGCTAAAACCGACTACTACTATATAGCTTGCTGCAGACCACTGTCCTAATAGCAGGAACTGCCCAAGGCCTATGTTCACAGGTTCATACTAGACTATCTGCCCTAGGGCATTTATAAGCCTAGCCCAGAGTTTTGTGGCTTCTGCCACCCGTGCAAGTTGATGGATAATATGCCCATTATTTTGCTGTGCCTCTGTCAAGCAGTGATACTGAGGTTATCCCTGGGGTATACCTGCAATCTCCCATCCATTGGTCACAATCTCACTTGAACAAAGCCAGTGAGGTGCTCAGCCTCACATGTACCAGGATGTTGTTCCACAGCATATGGACTCTCTGGGTGAGGAATCTGTCCCTTCAGCACATCCTATTAATATCTGTGTTGAGGTTTAGGTCTCCTGCCCTTGTAGTTCTGATGGATGTACAGGTCTTGAGGTGAAGCATGTTCATTAATCCTGGGTTGGACATAGTCTTGTATGTCAGGCACAGGTCACCTCTGAGCAGACAGTAAGCGACTGAATACAGCTGGAATTCCTTCAGTCGGGCAGCATAAGAAATATGTTTGAGACCCTTTCACCTCCTGTCGAGGAATATGTGGGCCCATCCAATCTGAATGGGGCATTGTATGCAATCATTGGTCTGATGAGTGATGAGTACAGGGGAACAGTGACCTCCCTTGATCTAGATGTGAATCACTGCATGATGAGGTGGCCAATGTAGAAGGCCTTCCAAACTACCCTGGCAATGTGAGTGTCAAACAAAATGTCACTGTCAATCTGGGTGCCCAGGTCCCTGATAACGTACATTGTGCTTACAGGATTGCCACCTAGATGGGAAGTAGTGGTAACCTTGTTCTTCCTGAAGGGTATGGCTATGCATTGTTTAGTGTGTAATGCAAGGCCATGGCTGTGGCACCAGTTAGCCGTCTCTATGAAACCCTTCTGAAGGATGTCTGTGTCAGATGGGTTTCCAACTATGCTTCCCAGTTTGCAGTCATCTTCAAACTTTGTCAGCCATAATCCTCCTGTGCTTGCTCGTACTTCTGAAAAGTAGATACTGAACAAATGTGGGCCCAGGACTGAGCCCTGTGGGACACCACTTGTCACAGCTCTGGAGTGTGAACTGGCACCAGCAACTTTGACCCTGTGTGTTCCATCACTTAGCCAGTTTGCAACCCATGCTGTGATGTATGGGTTCACAATTAAGCTGGTGATGTTTTCAATGATACCTGAGTGGGGTATTGGTCGAAAGCCTTTGCCAGGTCAAGGTAGGCTGTGTGGACTGCCTTGCCCACGTCAATGGCCTGGGTGAGTGTTTTGAGAAAGTCAACCAAGTTTAAAAGGCATGATCTGCCCTTGACAAAGCCAAACTGGATTGGACCCAATGTCTGCAAGTCCCCTATGTCTTCATTTAGAATTCCCATTATGATCCTCTCCATAGCCTAGCAGAACAGGCTTGTCAACGGGATGGGATGGTAGTTTCTGGGGTTGGTGGAGGCACCACCTTTGTGAGGTGGGTCCACCATTGATGTATGCCACTCCTTGGGAACATATCCTGAGGTGAGGCTAAGATTAAACAGCTGCCCTAACTGCGGGTGTAATTACTCATTGAGTTCATGGAGCACACAACTGGGGACACCATCAGGTCCCATGGATAAAGTGTTTTCTGCCTTGGATTGAGCAGTTCCCACCCCAGCAGTGGAGATGTTTGGGCGCTACAATCCTCTGGTGTACATACCCCCAGTTGGGGAGGGGAGAAATCTGCACTGAACCTGTCAGCCAGTATGTTGCCAATGTCTGTAGGTGCAGTGATATCAACATCATTCTGAACTAAGTCTGAGCATATCTGGGAGTTTCCTCCCAGGTTTCAAACATAGGTAAAAAGGCCTCATGATTGTCCCTGGAGTCCTGAGTGGGTTTACTCTCTAAACATGCCTCGGATGATTGTATGGGGAACCCAGTGTTTTACTCACAATGAGCAGGGGTGTCTTCCCCCATACGGATTACACTCTATCTTGTAGTAGCTCCTTCCTTGTGTTGTACAGCTTGTTTATGGCTAGGGTCCACCAGACTGGATGCTTGCCTGTGGTACAAAGAGTCATTATTATTTTGGATTGCCTGAACCATGCAGTCCTGGAGGTGCTGGTAGAAGGCATTTCTAAGTGATACAGTGGCTTGGGTAATGGTGTCCGCTGGCCTGGGGGCCTTGAAAGAGACCACACCAGTGCTCAGAAATGTGAAGTCGGCATTTGACAAGGTCTTCACCGTACAGGTTCCCATCTGGGGTGTGGGTGGGATGTGGACTCCCACTGAGAGTAGTCCATGATCTGATCTCACCAATGATGGGTATACATCTGGTGTTGAACAGTGTGACCCCATGTTTGTGATGATGTGTTCTAGTATGTTGCCTCCACTTGAGGGGATTGGGACCAGTTGTTCCATGGCATTTCAGTGTATGAACTCTTGGAACCTTTGTGTTAGAGTGTTGTGGCATGATTAGTGATCCCAGTCTATATGTGGATAGTTGGAATCACCCAGTAGGATGGTGTTTGGAGATACATTTATCCCCTTCAGTGTTTGCAGGATAGCTGTGTGAGGTACCTGAGTTTGAGCGGGTGGCATGTAACATGCTACAAACTGCAGAGCAGTCTTGCCTACGGTCACTGGCACCTGGATGGTCTCCGATGCATAGTGTGTTGCCACCAACCATGAGGTGAGGGTGTCCTTGATGAATATGGACACCCACCATCCTTCTTGTTGTTGTCGGGATGCTGGTGCGGAATGCATGAGATGAGGTAACACCCGATAGTGCTGGGGTGCTGTCAGAAACTGTGAACCAGGTTTCAGGCACAGCACAGACATCAATGTGCTACATACTGAGAAGGGCATAGAGTGTGTGCAGCTTGAGGTAGAGACCTTGGGCATTGAGCAGCATCAGCCGTAGTGTCTTTCCTTTACTGTGTTCTAGGGTGGTAGGTGTAGAATCCTGTTTCCAGTTGTGATTGTATGGTCCATGCTGTCTGACATCTAGCTAAGGGAGGTCATTCTGGTTTTGCAGTTATCTTTCATCAGCAGTAGAAATGACCACAACAGCCCCTGTGGGTGTACCTCATGCACACACATCCAGCACCTGTAAAGTCCACAACAGTACCTCACCAGGAGTATGACAGAGCTGGAACACATGTAATGTGTAGTCTGATTAAACAGAGTGCAGCTCCACACACTGCCATGCTGTCCACCCAGATGCAAGCTGTGCCTGATGTAGAAAGCCATGTCCAAGCTGGAATCAATGCACATGCTGCACCTTGTACAATCTGAATGGCAGGTAGCTATGCACATGAGGGAACTGAACCCCAGCACTGACATATATAGGACAGGCTGTACTGCATTATCCAAAACACAGAAGCCACCCCACACATGAGTAAACTAACAGTACAGGTTGTCCATAAAGACACTGGTTGAGACCCCTCAACAGGAATCCTAATGAGTGGATGGGAGATGGGAGGTTTACCCTGGGTATCAATGTTATGTCACAGGTAGACAGAGGCACAGTATACTAAACAAGACATATGACATGTCAAACTACGCTACAATGTGTTGATGGACAAACACATTCTCCGACTAGCATTAGGTCAAGATACCTCTTGAACACAGCCAGCAAGGTGCTCTGCCTCAAATGGACCAGGATTGTATTCCACAGCATAGGGAGTCTCCGAGTGATAACTCCATCCCTACAACATGTCCAACATACATCCCTGCTAAGGTGTCAGTCACCTGCACTAGTGGTTCAGGTGGATCTTCTGAGTCTGAGGTGGAGCATGTCCATTAATCTCTGTTTGGACATGGCCTCGCATGTCAGGCACATGTCACCTCTAAGCAGACGGTATGTGAGTGAATAGAGTGTGAGTGTCTTCAATCTGGCAGCATATGACAGCTGTTGTGGTTCCTTGATCCTTTAGGTGGGGACAGTCAGGGTGTCTCCAATTGCTGCAGATGTTGGGTGAGATACAGCCAGAATAGGGCATTTGACTTGATCACCGGTCTGATAACTGAAGAGTACAGGGGAACAATGACCCACTAGATCTGGATGTGAATCCCATCCTTATCAGGTGGGCAATGTAGAAGGTCTTCCTAGCCACTTTAGCAATGTGAGTCTGAGAAGAATGGCGACTGTCAACCTGGGTCCCCAGGTCCGTGATAACCTCCTCTGTGCTTAGAGGATTGCCACCAATATGGTAGCTTGGGGTCACCTTGCTTTTCCTGAAGGGTATGTCTACACATGTTGTGCACTCTGACTTCAGGCCATGGCCCTGGCACCAGCTATCAGTTACTGTGAGTCCCTTCTGAAGGATATCTGTGTGTGATGCACTGTCCACTATGGTGCCCAGTGTGCACTCATCTGCTAACATTGTCATCCAAAGTCCTCCCATGTTGGCCTGTTCTCCTGGGAAGTACATGACAAACAATGGTGGCCAAGGACTGAGCCCTGTGTGACACCACCTGTGACCAGCCTGGAGTCTAACATAGTGCCAGCAACTCTAACCCTGTGGGTCCCGTGGCTAAGCCAGTTTGCAACCCATCTTGTGACATATGGGTTTACATTTCAGTTGTGAGGGCTTTCCACAATACCTGAGTGGGGTATTGTGTTGAAAGTGTTAGCAAGGCCAAGGTAGGTTGTATGGACTGCCTTTCCCCAACAATGGCCTAAGTGACCAATTTGAAGATGTCAACCCAGTACAAAAGGCATGATCTGCCCCTGACCAAGCCAAAATGGGATGGGTACAATGTCTGCATGTCCCCTATATCTTTGTTTATGAGCTCAATTATGATCCTCTCCATAGATTTGCAGACTACACTTGTTAAGCTTATGGGGCAGCAATTAACAGGGTCTGTAGAGGCACTGCCTTTGTGCAGATGTGCACAACTGGACCTTAACCAGCCTGTTGTGCACACTATGGAAATGTAAATCAGTGATAGGACTGAAGCCCAGGATACTGACCACCACAGTGAAAGTACTGAAACACTACACTAGACAGTGCTACAGTGTTAGGTCAGTATGAACGGATGTTGACAATTGTGTGCAAAGTATCCCATGCAAAACCTGCAGGCACAGTATACTCCCAGTTTTGTTCACACAAAAGCATTCGACAGTAACTACACAACATGGCACAGAACACACAACCATAAACTGGAGGTATTTGTTGAAGGTCACACTCATCCACAAATGTGATGGGCTGCAGAGTTCAACATATGTAAAGCCCACACTGGGCATGCTCACACACTTAGATAAATGAGACATCTTTCACACAACATGCCACAGGAAGGCTGAACTGGGCCTCCTAACAGACTGGCTCCAAATGTTACCCCTAGCAGATGTGCAAACACACCAGAGGATGGTCGTCCACCTTTCTAGACACTGATCATGTAAGCACCCTATAAGTATATTGGAGAAAAGGATTCTCTCAGTAATCCGAATAGCCTGCCGCGCTAATGCATCCGTCTCTAGTGTCATAACATAGATAGGGGTTTGAATCCAGCAAGTGGCAGGTGTGTGTGAAGAGGGGTAAGTGTGTAAGTGTGTACGAAAGGAACATCCCTTTTGGCAACTGTGAAAACACAACACAGGATGATCATTCCACTTTCTAGACTCTGATGATGTCAGCACCCTATAAGTATATTGGAGAAAAGGAATTTCTCAGTAATCCGAATAGCGCCGTGCTAATCGTCCATCTCTAGTGTCATAACATAGTTAGGTAGGGTTTGAATCCAGCAGATGACAAGTGTGTGTGAAGGGGGTAAGTGTGTGGGTATGAAAGAAACATCCCTTTTGGCAACTGGGAAAACACACCACAGGATGATCATTCCACTTTCTAAACTCTGATGATGTCAGCACCCTATAAGTATATCAGGGAAAGGACTTTCCCAGTAATGCGAATAGCGCTGTGCTAATGCGTCCGTCTCTAGTGTCTTAACATAGTTAGGTAGGGGTTTGAATCCGCAGATGACAAGTGTGTGTGAAGGGGTAAGTGTGTGGGTATGAAAGAAACATCCCTTTTGGCAACTGGGAAAACACACCACAGGATGATCATTCCACTTTCTAAACTCTGATGATGTCAGCACCCTATAAGTATATCAGGGAAAGGACTTTCCCCAGTAATGCGAATATAGCGCTGTGCTAATGCGTCCGTCTCTAGTGTCTTAACATAGTTAGGTAGGGTTTGAATCCAGCAGATGACAAGTGTGTGTGAAGGGGTAAGTGTGTGGGTATGAAAGAAACATCCCTTTTGGCAACTGGGAAAACACACCACAGGATGATCATTCCACTTTCTAAACTCTGATGATGTCAGCACCCTATAAGTATATCAGGGGAAAGGACTTTCCCCAGTAATGCGAATATAGCTGTGCTAATCGTCCGTCTCTAGTGTCTTAACATAGTTAGGTAGGGGTTTGAATCCGGCAGATGACAAGTGTGTGTGAAGGGGTAAGTGTGTGGGTATGAAAGAAACATCCCTTTTGGCAACTGGGAAAACACACCACAGGATGATCATTCCACTTTCTAAACTCTGATGATGTCAGCACCTATAAGTATATCAGGGAAAGGACTTTCCCAGTAATGCGAATAGTGCGCTGTGCTAATCGTCCGTCTCTAGTGTCTTAACATAGTTAGGTAGGGGTTTGAATCCGGCACATGACGTGTTTAGTGTGTATGATTGATATATCCCTTTTGGCAACTGGGAAAACACACTACAGGATGCACATACCCATTTCTAAACGATATCACAATTATGTATGGCTTTTGATTACAGACATGCCATGTGTGTTGTGCACACACAGAATGCCCATGTATGTGGGTTGTCCCTCACAATAATGCATGACATTGATTACACCGGTTATGGCAATGAACACATGATGTATGTGTGTGCCAAATACACATATGTACCTGTGACTTTCAATAGTTACCATGTGTGATGCCTGCCACATGTGAATACATGGTATTTGCACAGGGTAACATTATGACCGTGGTCTTCTGTGCAGATGCTGCATGTGGGATGTGTATATACAGTGTGAGATGTAGATGCTATCAGCCTAGTAGTGAGGGATGCACACCTGGTCTGGGGCATAAGGTCTACATGTTGTTAATGTACAGGAGCTGCATGTTTTCACCTGTTGTGGGAGTGGTAAGACAGTATTCCATAGCAATGCAGTGACTGCATGCTAAGAACCATTCAGCTAGGGTGTTGTAGATACACTTATTCATTAGCATTCAGTAATTTGTCGGAATCCCTGGTGAGGGTCTGATGCCAACCAAGGTCAGGGGTCTACCAGCCTGTGTCACTTGCTCAGTGATCCCTTCCATGTTCCCTATCACGTATCCCAGTGAGCGACATCCCACATCAGCTGTGGTGGCATGGACAATGACTGAGTCATATGTGTCCATGCATCTGACTGACTTGTATGTTGTTGTTACAGTTTGGCCATGTGTTTCCATCTCATACATGTGATGTACATCAATGGGTAGGGGATAGGGTTGACTGTGTACATGTGGCAGCTGTGACATTACTACATGACACACATATTCCACAACTGTACCATAGAGGTGACTGACAACTGACCTTTGCACATGCTACCAGAGTATTGAGATTACATTGGTGATTGACAGCACATAGGGCCAATGGTGAAAAAGAGACATAGGTCCATAGGTTCGTACAGGGATATCTGCCCAGGGCATGTATCCACCTAGCCAGAATGTGCGTGCCTTTCAACATGCATTGTGAATCTGTCTTGCTATGCCCTTTTCCAAGGTTAGTATACTGTGCCTCTTTCTCACAGTGACACATAAGTGATACCCAGGGTAACCCTACAATGTCACATCCAGTCATTAATATCGCTCTTGAGGATAGTCACTGAGTCAGTCCGCCTAACCTCTATTGGGATAATAATCAGGAATGAAGGGTGCCTCTGAGTTGTGAATGTGCCCCTCCACCATGTCCTATGTATATCACTCCTGAAGTTCATGTATTTCCAGCGTGTATCCTGGTGGGATCTGGATATTCTGAGATGCAGCATGGCCATTACGTGAGGGTATGACTGGCCTACATGTGGATCCCATGATGATGTGGCCCATATCACATGCTTACCTAACCACTTTGTCCATGTTGTTGTCAAATGGTAGGATGCTATCAACCTCGTGCCCAAGGTCCATAATTCCTAGGTCTGCACTTACTGGATTAACACATATGTGGTACATTGTGGTCATTTACTGTTTGACAAAGGGGATGACTATACTCTTTCTGTCATTCATGTTGAGGCCATGGCTGTGGCACAAGTCGTGTGTTTGCAAGAGTCCCTTTTGGAGGATGCGTGTGTTAGCTGTTGAGTTGATTATGGTGTTCGGTCTGCAGTCACCTGTGACGTGCTGAGCCACAGTACTTCCATGTTGGCCTGTACCTATGACAAATATATAATGAACATGACAGCCCCTAGGGCTTTGCCTTGTGGGACACCACTTGTACCAGGTTGGAGGCTGACATGGCTCCAGCAATTCTACCATGTGTGTTCTGCCCTTGAGCCACTGTGCAATACCCATAGTGACATAGGGGTTAATATGTACACTGGTGAGCTTCTCTAGAATGCACAAGTGGGGTATTGTATCCAAGGCTTATGCAAGGTCCAGGTAGGCTGTGTGGACCTCCTACCCCTTGACAGTGGCCTTGGTGACTGTTTCAAACAAAGCAAACAGGTTTGATAGGCAGGATTTGCCATTGACAAAGCCAAACTGTGTATGGTGACATGTCTGTAGGTCCACAATATCTAGATATGTGAGGTTCTTGATGATTCTTGCCATAGCTTTGCAGACAAAGCTAGTCAGACATATGGGGCGAGTAGTGTCCAGGATCCGTGACGGCACCACCTGCATGTTGAGGGACCACTGTTGCTGTATGCCACTCTCTGGTCACATATCATGTATTAAGGCTGGGATTGAACAGTGGTGTTATGTCTGGGTGTAGCTCTTCTTGTGGTTCATGTAGGACACAGCCTGGGACACTGTCTGGTCCCATTGATGCAGTGTTTACTGCTTTGGGAAGGGCATCTCTTACCTGAGCATCTGTGATGTCAGGGGGGGAAGCACTGTGATGCGAGACATATGTTCCCTTTTGGTGTGGTGGGGAGAGAAGGCAGCATTGAACCTGTCCACTAGGATGATGGCAATGTCTGTGTGTTTTATATTTTGTGTGACATATTGTATTACCTCTGAGCATATCTGGGTAGTACCACCCAGGTTACTAACATAACTACAGGCAGCCTTGTGATTATCCTCAGTGGCTTGTGGAATCCTCTCTCAAAGATGGCCTTAGACAATCATATGGGTGCCTGTAGTTGTCTTCCAATACTCATCAGTGGTGCCTTCACATTTTGGGAGGTTGTTGTATCATGTAGTGGCGCCATCCTTCTATTGTATAGTGTGTTTATGGCTGGTGTCCGCCCAGGACATCTGCCTTTGGAGAATTGGGTCATGCTTTCATATGTGGCTTCATGATCCATGCATTCCTGAATGTGTCCACAGAATGCCTCTATACAGGTATCTGCAGTCTGGTCCATATTTTCAACAGGCCTTGGGCCTTTGAAGGTTTCCACATCATTTATGAGGGGTGTGCACTTGCTTGACATGAGCTGTTGACAGGCGTGCCGCCCTCCAGACAGAGCAAGGGAGGGTCACAGTCAGCTACCTGTTGGGACGTGCCTCCCTGGACCACATGGAAAGAGACACAGAGGAGCTCTTACAGCACCCTCTCAAACTCAGGTCTCCCACACAGCCTTCATGCTGACACAGGAGAGTTTAGATTACTCTGCAAACACCATCATACTGGGTGATGCCAGCTACCCAAACATAGACTGTGTACATTACACAGGCCACAATACCCAAGCTCTAAGATTCCCATTGATCAGACATTCTTTGGCTATGGAACAGGTAACCAACCTTCCCACAAGAGGGGCAGATATACTAGAGCTGATCTTTACAAACATGAGTAACAACTAATCACCACTGGGAGTATATCCCTCATTGTTGCAATCAAACCATATACTAATCACACTGGTGTTCTGGATCCCCACATATGCAAACCTCCAACACATCGATGTGTGTGTGTGGGAAATGTCCCTATTAGCAACCGTGACAGTATCGTACAGGATGCAGATCCCCCTTTTGAAATAGTGATGATGTCAGGACTGTATAACTATATCACCTGTAGTAAAGTCCTCCAGTAATTTGCATAGCGCGCTCTGCTAATGTGTCTTTCTTCAGTGTCATAACGTAGTTAGGTGGGGTTTGAATCCTGCAAAGGGAATGTATGAGTGTGGTTTATGTGTGTGCACTATGCTGGGAGGGTTAACTGCCTTTTGCCAACTGGGAGAACACACTACAGGGTGCACATCCCTCCTCCTACACACAGATGATGTCAGCACCCTCTAAGTACAGCATTAGTAAAGGTTTCTCCAACTACTGCAAATAGCACACTCTGCTAATGTGTCTGTTTCTACTGTCATTGCACAGTTAGGTGTGGGTTTGAATCTTGCAAATGGAAAGTATGTGTTTTACTGTTGGTGGGGTTAGTGTGTGTGCACAATGATGGGGTGGGATGTGGCTTTTGCCACATGGGGCTATGCACTGCAGGGTGGTCATTACCCTTAACAAGCAGTGATGTTGATAGCACCCTATACAAACAAAACTACAAAACAGAAGGTGTTGGTACTGATAACACATGTAAGGTAACACTTGTTCAAGTAATGTCCACAAAACGGAGTAGGATAATAAAACAATTCTTTTATTCTATACAGACAACATGACAACAGACAACTAAGTGCCAGTACTCAGTATAGTGTTACATGCTACTTGAACATGCACATGTACCCGAATATACCTAGATAGTGTTCTGAAGCCTGAATGTGGCAAGTGTGTGGATGTGGGATGTGTCTGTGTGTGCATTTCCGTATGGGAAGCATGTTTGCTGTGGCAATCAGGGTACTACAGTACCTGATGCACATTACATCTTCCAAATGATGAGGTTGCCTGCACCCTGTGAGTACAGGTAGAGAAGGGGATGCCAGTAGTAAACAACATAGTGCACTTCTGAAATGTGTACCTGTCATGTATCAACAGCTACTCATGTAGGGTGATAAATAATGGGAATGGCAGGTGAGCGTGTGCATGTGTGTGGGTAGCAGGGTGTGTATAAATGCATGTGTGACAGAACAGATACATGTAGCTGAATCTACATAACAGCACAAGATGCACATTGCCATAGTCAATGTTAGCATGTGATGGTGTGCTGCAGGTACACTTTGTTAAGTAGTATGGGTGCAGATAACAATTGAGGACATTCATACAGTTACTGCAGCAGGACTGATGGGATATACACACATTTATACTGCAACACACAACAGTTACCAACATGTTACTACTTATACACATCTATGTAGTCACCCTGTGCATCAGCAACGTGTTTACCTTTACCTGCACCGATGTTGTAGTATGCAGGAGGTGGCACAGTGTCATCATATGCACAGGGTGTGGGTTAGATATGCCCAAGCCGGCCACTGGTAACACCAATTGACATGTGTGTGTATGTGTGTTTGTGAGGGGCAGCAGTACAGGGTGGACCGTTGTTGGTGCAGTGTGTGTGTGTATGTGTTTGCCCTAGGTGTTAGGTTTCTGCATGTGTGTAAGCACGCACACAGTCCCACATAATGGCTGCCATGTACAGGGTTTTGTGGACAGCCACAGACTGCACCTGTCAGGTCATCCAAATCAGTGTCTGTGGGCACGGACACGGTACCTGTGCACGGACACGGTACTAACCCAGACTGGGTACTGTCATCGGAAGCAGGGGTGTGTTGACTGGACACAGTCCCTGTTGGGACTGTCCAGAGCCACGTGCACGTGGTCTCCTGGGGCGTCTGGATGACAGCACAGACCCAGCATTGCTGGGGCTGGTGCTGGCACTTGAGGCGCGAGTGGGCCCGTTGTCGCATGGCCACTGCCAGCTCGTGCTCTTGCTGGCATACGGCCACGTCCACGCCGCAAACGCACACCATCGCCCTGGCCCATGGACATCTGGTTGTGGAGCAGCTCTTGTATGCGCCCACAACGTCTGTCAACGACATCTGTGAAGTTACGGATAGCATTCGCAACATCATGCATGCCGTCTGTCATGGCTATGCGACATGCTCTCAGCTCCCTCAGACCCTGTCTGGTGTACCTTTCCATACGTGCCTGTGCCTGCATGACAGTTCTAAACATAGTGGAGGTTGACATACCTCCTGGGCACGTCGGCCAGAGGCAGTCGGCCACGGATGCCCCCCCGAGAACCCATGGGCGACTGTCTGCGTGGTACCATTGGAGGCCTCTGCACATGGCTGCGTTGTGAGGATGCATGTGCCACAGGTACCACATTACCCTGATCTATGCCCACTGCTGACTGTCCATCACCTAGGGACAATGGTGATAAAGGATGTAACGGCAGGATGACTGTGCGCATTGACGGGGTTGAAAGCTGTGTACTGTCAATTGGCTGACCAATGGCGGACCCAGACACACCTTCCTGCACCATTACAGACATTTCATCATCATCAGTACCTGGGGCACAAGATTCAGGTTCCCTGCTGCAGGTCACCAGAGCAGCACCAGAACCTACGGGAGGAAAACATGGAACACAGATTACAGTCTCAATACATATTTGAAAGAGATGCACTTCAATACTAATGCACACATTCAGAAATGGACACATGCACTCATGGACACTAACACACATGCACACTTGGGCACAGGCACACTTGCACACATGCACACCCACAGTAAACACACACATCAATACCGTGTTACACTACTCATTTTACTACCTGTCAATTACAGTTATTGTGGACACAGTCACCAGCATGTCTACTACAGAGTTACACTACTCTTCCTAGTTTTATAAATTGTTTTACAGATACTGTTAAAAGACTCACCAGCATGTATGGCCTGCCTCGTTGATACATGGGAGGGACCTGGAAGTGTGAAGAGAGTAATGTCAGTGGGCACATGTGTGCCATTTGTTTTGCACATGATACAGTACAGTAGTACACTAGTTCCCTTATACACATCAGCTGCACATCATGTCTGTATATATATCATGATGACAGATACATACCACATGCACACCTTATGCGTGCATGAAGTAACAGCGTACAGAACAGTCATATGTACATACCAGGAGTTAACTCTAATCTCACCCTTACCTCTCTTCAAACGTCAACTCAAATTGTACTTCCAAAACCACTGGCTTTGTTCTTCTTGGAGTCCAGGCTAACATCCCTCTCCCTATGCTCTCTTCACCTTTAACCCCTCATTGTGCATAGAAACTAGCTTCTACCCTGTTTCTTTCACCTTGATGTCCTTCTATGCTCTGACCTACTTCTCCCATCCCTCCCACCTCCTCTTGACTGTCTTCCTTGTTTTCCTCACTTCCCTTCTTGACTCCTGCCTCTTCCATATCATTGTATCTGTCATACTCCTTCTACTTCTCTACCCTTCTGAGCCCTAACTATTATGTATATGGCTTTTGCCTTATTGCATAACCATTATGCTTTAGGTAGGATTGCTTTGAAACCAACAGTACATTGTGTATGACTCTAAACTGTTTGACTTCCTTACATGTATGTTTATTTAATTAACAGGCTGGTGTACAATTCTATTATGTTGGCTGTCTGTATTGACAACTTGTCTGTCTGCCTTTATTACATTATGTGTGGAGCTTTTCTCCACAGGCCTCTACTGAAAATGAACTCATATCCAGCTAGACTATCTGGGTCAACAAATGTAAAAGTAATAACAATAAATGAATATGGCATCTTACCTGCACGCTCGCTGTCTTGCTGCTGTGTGGATCCAACCTCCATCAGGATGCATGATGTTTGCTGTTGTTCTGGGGCTGGATCCACAACACTTAGCAGTAGCTCCTCCTGTCTGGTGAGGGGATGTGTGGCCACCCCCCCACCTGTGGCAGCCTGTTGCCTGCGGATATCTGCAGCACGCTGGCGGACATTCCTTATCAAATCACTGCAGTGATGTCTCACCTGCTCATATGTCCTATCATGCATGCCAACATCATTTATCCTGCTAACGAGGCTTTGCCACAGTGCAGACCTCTCCTGCTGATTCTGGGTGGTGCGTGAGAACAGGATGGCATAGTCACGCACCAGGCTCTGGTGGATCACGTCATCCTCTGCAGCAGAGTACACAGGATTTCTTTTAGGTGCCATGTCTATCTGGAAAGGTACACAAACAGGTTATCAGCATAGTATCTCAACAATACATGGTACACATTCTATACAGGGTGTGTTAACTTCTACTTATTACTGATTGGTTAAAACCTGATTACAGTGTAGCTATCATTCTATGTCATTTGTACTAAGTACTTGGCCTTCAGACCAGTTGTTTTACATTAGGGAGGTTGGTGGCAAGCACTGTGGTGGCAGGACACATATCTTTCATCCATTGAAGTTGGGAACTGCTGATTGTGGGCCCAGTGTACAAGTGTATTACTTCTGGTATGGGCAGTTGTCCTTTAGGCCAGTTATTTAACATTAACGAGGTTTGTGGTCTGCACTCATGTGTGACAATAGGCTGTACTCTGCCATTCATAGCTGGGGACATCTGGTATCAGGTTTATAGTGCCTGCATATCTGAGCTGTATCTTACTGACATTGCTACACCTTGTTTGTTGTAGCAAACACTACATCCAGGCCTCCTGCATCTACCTTTGTTTATATGCTTGTTATCTGTTAGCTTGTTATTTCACTGGTATGCTACTTCCACATAGTACACATCTTTGCAACACATCTGTGACTCACTACTGTTATCTGCATTGCTTACTGTACGTGCTTCCATGTTACACATGACAGCAAGTGACTGCTTGTCATTGTTGCATTTACTTCATTGTGACACATTGCACTTAGGTTACCTGGCATTTGCTCACTGGCGCTTTTATATCAGTCAGCAGTTGTAGGTAATGTCAGTACACCCTCACTCCCCACTGGACCTTGTTTTCAATCATTACTGATTACAGAGTTCACAATAGTATTCTAGCATGTCCAGAGGTCAGTTGTCAGTTCCCTCCTCAGTCCAGCTGGTGAGTGTGGTACTCCAGAGACAATGTTAGAACAGATGCATGTACACAGACAACCCTCCTCCTAACGACAAATTCAAACTCATGTGAGTGATGCAACCATATACCAGACTGGAGGCTAGGCTCTGTCTACTCAATACCGCCATAACCAGTCACGTGGCAAAGGGGATCACTCACTACACTTCCAGTCTCACGTAGACCTAACACAACAGCGGACCTAACACATGATCACACATGATCATACTTGTAGGCTCAGACCACAGCTCTGCCTATGCAGCAGAGACCTCCTATGCAGACATCCAGGCAACCACTACCACATAAGCGAACATGTGCAACACATATCACACAAAGCCAATGTGCTGAACACTCACAGCCATTAACAGTTAACAACACACCTCATACACCTGTACTAGGTGCCTCTATGATCAGGCACACTCACATCACGTTCACCAGGCTTAACGAGGTGAGGGTCACGGTGTGCAGCCTGTCAGTCACTATGACCTGCCACATAACACAAACAGTCAGGTAACCCCAAGGCAGGTACAGGTATGACTCAGTCAATGTCCATGCTGCTGTGAATGGCCTGACACATTCCTCCCTGGACTACATGACATGAGACATTACAGAGCTCTCTGAGCACGTAGCCCGGGACAGTTTGACCCTGACCTTGAGTAGCATCCTACCCTCACCTAGAACAATGCCACAATATCAAGGCACAATGATCCCTTCCAACAATTGACTGACATACTGGTGTCATTCACAGGTGTGCCAATCCCTGCCATCTTGGGGTGGTATGCTTTGCTAGGGACAGCTTGCACCTGTCACCACAGTCCTATTGACATTTGGCGGAGCCTCCTGCTACACCCATAGTGCCTGTATTAGGCAAGGCTCATAAGGCAAACCCACATCCATTTGTATCACAAAGGATGAGGAAGTAAGAGTGATGCTACTCAACACTGGACGTCTAGACCCAAGGATGCACGCACCCAAAACCCTACCTAGCATTCTGGAGATCGATATCTGTGCAGTAACATGAACCTGTTTCAGGTTTCACAGGAGCACACCAGTACTACCACGTTATAGCTGTTACCATTCTTGTCGGCCACAACACTTGAACAAGGGAGGGGGAGTATCAGTATTCAATGCAGATTCCCACGCCTCCACATTGGTGGCACAGTACAACATAGGTGTTAGGCCATTGAGTACAGTAGACGTAGTTGGGGACCTGGGGAAGAAACATGGTAGCAGTCTGTCATTTGTCTACCACATGGCCAACGTGGATTGACAGACATGTTATATAGCCCAGCTAATCATGACTGATTCACATGTATGGCAGGGGAGGTCATTGTGCCTCTGTACTCATCCATCATCAGGCCTATAATTGCATACAATGCACCTTTTGGGATGTACCTAACCAGACACCTACAGCAACTGGTACAGGACAACAGTACATCATCAAGGGGATGCAATGGCTCACACAGATGTCATATGCTGCCCAGGTAAAGTGAATCCAGCTGGACTCAGTGGCATACTGCCTGTTCAGGGCAATCTGTGCATGCCATATACAGCCATGTCCTACCTAGCAGTAATGAACGTGATGTACCTCAGGCAATCAGAGTCCCATACAGCCACATGCTCAGGAGAGCTGGACCTCAGCACTGACATACATGGACATGCTGGAGGGGCATATTCCTAACCAACAGGCTCCCTTCACTCTGTAATGAGCTCACACTACTGGTTAGGCAGAGTCCCTCATTGACTCTCTTCCATAGGAATTTGGATGAGTGGATGGAGATCATAGTTGTACCCCAGGTATCACTTCTATGTCACTGTTAGACAGAGGCATAGTATACTAAAGTCGGACAAGGGCATAGCAGCATAACTTGTGATTGGGTGGCAAAAGACAAACACATTCTACTAGGCTTACCAATGCCCTAGGGCAAATAGCCTAGTATGAACCTATGAACTGTTCATTCTCAACTGTTCGAGCTCATTACAGAGTAAAGGGAGCCTCTCAGTTAGGAATTTGCCCCTCCAGCATGTCCATGTATGTTCTATTCAGTCGCTTACCGCTTGCTCAGAGGTGACCTTTGCCCAACATACAAGGCCATGTCAGACCCAGATTTGATGAATATGCTTCACCTAAAAAAATGTAGATCCATCAGAGCCACAAGGCCAGGAGACTTAAACCTCGACACGGCTATTAATAGGACATGCTGGAGGGATAGATTCATCACCCAAAGACTCCCTATGCTGTGGAACAAAATCACGGTATATGTGAGGCAGAGCACCTCGCTGGCCTTGTTCAAGAGAAATCTTGACCAATGGATGGGTGATCGCAGATATACCCCAGGGATTACCTCAGTGTCACTGCTCGACAGAGGCACAGCAACATAATGGGTATGGTTCCCCATACTAAAGGGGTGGCGTAAGCCCCAAAACGATGGGCTAGGCTTGTAAATGCCCTCGGGCAGATAGCCTAGTATGAACCTATGAACATGTGTGTACTGCTATAGTACTTCTGCCATATGTTGCATGTGTGTGTGTTGTGGGGGATGCACAGGTAATGGCCAGATACGTCTGCACAGGTGACACGTGTGACACATTCTGGGTGTTCATCCATACATACTGGATGTGTGCTGCCATCCAACCCTGTGATGTGGACACACATTACTCAGCCTGGATATACATATCTGAACACCACCACAAGCACAATACACTACCTTGCTATGTATGCATGTTATTACACAGTTATTCAGTAGTTATGACAGTGATGCTATCCATGCAGCCCACTGGGCCAGTGGAAGCCACAACACACACCGCCAGCACATTTGCATATGCTTACCACAGACATCCCACATACTGCATGTACTGTGCACACAGTTATCTAACCCAGAACAACTGCACACCACTTATTAATCCTGTCCAGTGGACTACAGATACAGGCATATTGTATAACAATAGTAGGAGGCTACTGCAGCACAGGGCAGATTCACATGACAGGAAGGCATCTGTTGTCTGCAGTGTTAAGATGCTTCACATTCACCAAATGCACAGATATTGCCAACAATGTTGCAGACAGTTTAGGTGCAGGTACCCCCATTGTCCTACACACGTGTTATTAGTTATCCCAGATGACTGTAACCTCCATATCCTCTCACATGTCGAGGTGAGAGCCACCCTCATCATTGCAGAACACATATCATCACTGTTACGAAATGGTATCCCTGGATGTGTGCTACATTCACCCCTGGAGGACATAGCACCACATGACAGACTGATATTAATCCCTGGCCATACTACAGGATATGTACCTGAACAGTGCCATACATACACAGTGGTCCCACACCAATGAGGAGGAACCTCTACTGACCCTGGGAACTACTGCATCATATGCACAACTGGCCTTGTGTTCTAAGCTATGGAAGTGTTAGTTATGGCCCACATGTACAACAATATTACATATGTTTATATTTCATGACTATCTACACACAACCTATCTCATGGACATACCTATAGATAGTGAACTATGATACATTTGGAGGTGTCACAGTATACACAGGATTAACCTGCTACTTTGCATTACCTTTTTTTATGTGGCAGCTTTTGGTGTGTCAGTCGTGCTGCTTGAATTTGCTGCTGTTGCTGCTGCTGCTGCTGTTTTTCTGCTGGCTGTTTGTATATTTTGTTTTGTCTTCTCTCTCTGTCTCTCTCTCTCTCTCTTTCTCATTTGGTTTGTGCAATGACTGTATTGCATGAGTGGAGTGTGGGTACTGAATACTTTTGTAGGTATCTGCATAGGTCCATGTGATGGCCTCTGCACCAATTGTAAGGCAGCATTTGCTAATTGCAAGCAGCTGGGTGTGTACTAATTGCATGTCTCACTGTGATTTCAGGACACTGCTATAAAAGGGTATGTGAGATAGGCGTTGCCCTTTCAGATTGTAGGGAGTGGACCATGCTGGTATGCTGTTGACAGTGTTCTGTGAGTGTGAAGGTTAGTACATCTCCCATGCTTCATGCTGTGTTGTAGATTCAGGTTGCTGCATTTATCTTGCCTGTTCCCTGTAGTGAGTGTGTATGCATACTGACACCTACAACTATATGTCATATGTATTGCTATATAAATATATATATATATATATATATATCTGTGTACATATACATACTTTCATATATGTACATTAGCTGACATTATTGGGTACAAGCTAACAATTAGCAGGGCTGTTTCCGTTAACACTACTCTAGTATGGGAATCCAGTAATTGGGACTATAAAAGTCTGCCTGACATGCTTTGGGTAGTAGACATACTATATTGCCTTTATCTTCATTCCTACTATTACATGTTCCACTTATTTAGCACTATATTCCTGTATGAGAGTCATGGCTTAGTGGTAGGTCATACAGACTAGTGTTACAATGGTCTTGTGGTAGGGCCTACTAGTATGCTCATATTCTGCTTTTGAGTTGAGTATAGGGCCTATCAATCACAGTGCTGGAGGCACCTTTAAGCAGTTAAAGGGCTTAGTAGGTCTCACAGGAGCCAGGCTGTGTTGCAGATTCTGGTTGCTGCATATATCTTCACTGTTTCCTGTAGTGAGTGTGTATGGCTACTGAGACCTACGATTATATTTCATATGTATTAATATATATTTATATATATGTATGTGTAGATATACATACCTTCACATATGTACATTACCTTACATTATTATGTACAAGCTAACAGGTAGCAGGGCTGTTTCTGCTCACACTGAACTAGTATGGGAATGCAGTCATTTGGCCATTAAAACTCTACCAAACATGCTTTGGATAGTACATCTCCTATATTACCTTTATACTGATTCCTACTATTACATGTTATATTTATTTTAGCAGTGTGTTCTTCCAAAGCAGGCATGGCTTAGTGGTAGGTCAAACAGACTAATGTTACCTAGGTCCTGGTTTGAGACTGACAGTGGGAATTTTTACTTTGCAAACTTTCAAACTGAGTACAGGACCTGTCAATCAAAGTGCTGAGGCCACCTGTAAGCAGTTAGAAGGGTAAGTAGGTCACACAGGGGTCAGGCTGTGTTGCAGATTCAGGTTGCAGCAATTATGTTAACTTTTTCCTGTAGTGAGTGTGTATGGCTACTGAGACCTACGATTATATTTCATATGTATTAATATATATTTATATATATGTATGTGTAGATATACATACCTTCACATATGTACATTACGTTACATTATTATGTACAAGCTAACAGGTAGCAGGGCTGTTTCTGTTCACACTGAACTAGTATGGGAATCCAGTAATTTGGCCATTACAACTCTACCTGACATGCTTTGGATAGTACATCTCCTATATTGCCTTTATACTGATTCCTACTATTACATGTTATATTTATTTTAGCACTGTGTTCTTGTAAAGCAGGCATGGCTTAGTGGTAGGTCATACGGACTAATGTTACCAAGGTCCTGGGTTCGAGACTGACAGTGGGAATTTATTTTTCTTAGCAAACTTTCGAACTGAGTACAGGACCTGTCAATCAAAGTGCCATAAAGGCACTTTTAAGCACTAAACCAGGTCTGCGCTCGTTTGCTGAGCTCACGCAAGCACTGGCGGTGAGCTCCGCTAACACAAGCACACCAGCTATTTTATTTGAAAGAAAAGAAAAAGGGTTGACAGGAAAGTGGTGAAAAGGGGTCACAAAGAGGGTAAGACAGTAGGGAAAGAAGCGTGGGATTTGCAGGAAGGGTGTAGGTAAGGCCCATAGATGCCCATGTCTTTTGCAGCAACAGCTGTATATTTCTATGTATTTTGGTGAGACATTTGAAACCTTCCACCTCTGAGAGAGGTGTCAGGACAACATTAATATTTGTTGTACAGCCAATTGTAATTAACAGTTTAGATGTCCAGCGGACATGTCTGCGACATGGACAGCTATGTATGGGGCGTAATTTTTTTGTGGGACAGAGTGCCCTTTTTTTTTTTTACAGGTGAGAGTGGTATGACAGGTGAAGGAAGTCGGTAAAGCTGGGGAGGTAGGTTGGGTAGGTTAACAGACAAGACAGACAAGACGCATACAGGGACGGTGTATGACACACGTGGGGAGGTTACACAATTGACGGGACGGAGGTTGGGATATCCGAGATGCACGAGCCCACAGATGGCAACAGTGGAACTGATATCCCCACCCATAGGCAGTTGCCACTGTTCCTTCACAGCCCAGGACGGGGCTGTGCTGGGGGCGACGGCCGGGGCCATTAGCTGTGCCACACGAGCCTCGAGCTGGCGTAGGGGTCCAAGAACAGTGTCTTGGATCTCCCTACGCACCACAGACCGGACACCGCGGAGGGTGAGTGGGCGAACCCCTCCGGCCACACTTGCAGAGGGGACGGGCCCCATCCCCTGCAGCGCTTCCACCCGAAGGTGGCACAGGGCCACGGAGGGTCCGCCTGGGCACTAGTGCCAGGTGCAGTCGCCAGCTGAGGTGGGAGAGGTGGGTCCGCTGGGACCTGCCTTCCCAAGCGTTCTAGGTTTGTGAGTAGTTATGTTAGTTTGGGTTAGTGGCATTTTATTCCATTCAGATTAGTTGTAACAGCATGCATTGGTATTCCCATCAAACAAACACCCAGATATGAACACCATTGAACAAGGGGCATATCAATATCACATGCATTATTTGAACAGCAAAACACAGTCAAACGACATGCAGGGTTGATTAATGGCAACAGGCCATCGTATTTGCAGGTATGAAAAGGGCACATGCACGAACAGACATGCATATATGTTTGGAACGGACAAATGTCCATGATTAATGAAATGTTCACATACCATTATTTAGTGGATGTTGTTATATGGAATTACATGGTTGGGTGGGGATAGAAAGTGATGACACATTCATATGTTAAACATTGATTCACATTTATCATAGATACACAATTAAGTTGAGGCTGATGTTTCAAAATAATCTTTATTTGACTGTCATGCTACACCTGTTACACATACATCACTATCCTACTTATTTTGAATTTGATCAGATACATCATCCTGCTACACTTTGATGACAGGACAGGGGACAACTATGGCTGTTTAGTCTGTCAGATAATCATTCATTCTATCTGCAAATTGTTTACTGTTATCACCATATACAGATTTTGAGCTAGACATTCAGATTCAGACACACTGAAATCAGTTTGGGATGTTAATTTGTACTTCCCACATGCATTTAGTTCTGTAAAACACACTGAGGCTTATATATTCAGGGGTTATTACTACTTTATTTATTCATACATGAGCCTTTCTGTCACTCTCACACATTCTGCAACTTCACAGTTCAGGTTGGTACTTCTAGGCTTTGTTCACATATTAGACCTGTGGTGATTCAAACACTTTCCAACAGCCTCACTTCTGTCATGATTCAGCATTTGAACAGGGATATATCTCACATGTGACTACCTCAGATTGTGAAGCTGTACTCTTGAGACTACTGCAGGTTACAGTATATTTAATTAATGATGGGACATCTGTATTACAGCACTGTTTAATTCTATCAATTATATTTCCAGTTACACTTGCATACTGATGAACTTGTTGCAGCCATACCTGCAGACTTTCAATTCCTGCTTGCACATTATATTACTTTTAATCAATACACTGCACTGTTCTGATACATGGTACATAATAATATTTATTTACAAGTACTGGGTGGGGTTACTAACCTGCATGGTGGCGCAGCCGCACCAGCCTTCTGGCGTGCATCTCGACATTCGCAGAGCGGACACCTGCAGCTGTAATACAAAGGGAATAATATTGGACTACACATCTCCATGGTATCAGCTGGTTGAAATCCTTACATACATGGGTAAAATGTGACTTACTCAGTAGTGGAGCGTTGGGCATTTGGCGGGCCTCCTGGATCCAACGGTTCAATTGGTCCTGCTTGCGTCTCTTCAGGTCCGCATGGTGGTGACGGACCTGCTCACCAGTGCGTGGAATGCCAGTAGCACTGGTCAGATCACGAGCCAACTGGTCCCACGCCTCTGCCCTATATACTCCCCATGAGACCTGGCCCTGCATGAGTTGGGCCTCGTGATTATGGACAAGGAGCCAGACCATGTATCTGGACTCCCCAACAAACGCTGTGCTCGAAAGCAACGTCCCTCACCTACTCCACTCATGCTGACTGCAAGTCTGTTCTACAATCAGTTATGCTGTGTATTCCCGCCTATGGGGCTTATATATGCCGCTTTTCCGGCACATTTCTCTGATTGGCCGTTTTGGAATTGTATCTACTTCACTGAAAATGCTTTCTCATGCTCCATTCTGGGTTTTATCCCATATATATGCTATTTCTGCATTTCTAGGTATTGCTGTCATGGCCTGGTGGTTTAGTTCCTTGACTGTAGTGCATGGTATCCTGGGTTTGAATCTGGCAACTGATTTTTGCTTTTCCTGACAGAAATGAGTTGAGGACCTGTCAATCAAACATGCCAAAAGCACTTTTAAGCACTTTAAACCTGTTCTGCGCTCGTTTGTGCGGAGGTAACGATGCGCACTGGCAGTTAGCCTGTGGGAGGCGGCAAAACGGTGTGTGCGCTGGGATAAATCTTAATTGGCTAGCGACACACATGTTCAGCTAATTGCACACAGTTTCAGCCTGTTTACCCGCTGCTTGGCAACGGGCACGCAGTTTGCAGCTTTTTAAACACTACTCAGCTACGGGCACTCTGTCTCACGGCAGCTTAGCTATCAGTACATTTCTGACTATTTTTATTCTTATGTTACTTCAAAATGCTCTATTTCATTCCATTTTACAAAAGGGAATACATTTACATTTGTACAATACTGTCAGGGGGCTTTTTAGTGCTTATTTACAAAAAAAAAGGTTGTTGTAGGGGCTCGAACCCTGCCTGCCTACTCTTAGGGCGGCTACTCTACCGCTAAGCTATTATTTCTTGGCTTACTTTGCATATTTAGTTCTTATATCCTTTTCCACTGACTGCTAACTGTGATTGCTAGTAGCAGACCCGGCCACACAGTAGCAAACATTTACGGGGTTTAACAAAAAAAAAAAGGTTTTAATTTACTTTTATGACATCTCTTCACTTTATACACTGATGGCCAGTCGGGGCATGTGTTGTATAGTGTGTTTATTCACATTTTCATGGCCTTTCTCGTGGCTGTTTACTTTCAGCCATTCTAGTCTTCCGGGGGCGTGTCCACTTGCAGAGCTTAGCCTACAGACACGCCCCCTACTCTCTTACACGAACCGTGTAAGAGTTACTAGTGTGATTCAGCATGCCTCATGCACCTCATGCATATGCATGACATGCTGACATCACACAGTTTAACTGCAGCCTCCGTGTAAGAGTTATAACTCTTACACGGAGGCTTCCTGAATCTGGCCCAATATGATCTCTCTTTATTCACAGGTTATTGTTCCCATTCAGACATAACCAAGTTGGCATATGAGTTAGCACAACTGGTTCCCATTGCCACCCCAGATTGCTGCCAGAAACACTTGTCCAGAAACATAAAGATGTTGTGTTCAAGAACCATTTCCATCAACAGACATAAAAAATCTACCTGCCTGATGTCAAACTTATTACTTTTAATCAAAGCTGCTCTAATCATTCCAATTCCTTCCTGGTTAAGAATCCATATAAACAGGGACACAACATCCAATGCTACTAACAGAGGAATAGTGGGAATATTCTTATCATTAATCACCATATAAAGATCTCTTAAAAAATTCTCAGTGTCCTTAAGTACGATATCACTCATCTCAAGGACTACGCGTAATTGTTTGTCTAGATAAATGGACATAGCTAATCACTACCAGCTACAATCGATCTAAATGCTGGTAGGGTGGGATGCTTATGGATCTTGGGCAGGCCATGCATCTGTTGGATAAGCGGGTGTTCAGTAACAAAATAATCCAGAAGTTCCTTAGTAAATAAACCTAATTTGAAACATTCAGATAAACAATTATCTATCCGTGTTTTCATTAAATATGCCATGTCTACATCGACCTGTACATACACATTGACATCAGATAGCATATCATTCATCTTATCATAGTAATAATCCAAGTCCAAGATCACAATAGGGCTGCTCTTGTCAGCTGGGTGGATAACTATCGATTGATTCTTAATCAGGTCACTTAGTGCTTGCTGCTCTAATCTCGTTAAATTATTACAATACCTCATTTCAACTCGTTCCAGAGCTGCATGCATTTCTTTGTCACATACAGATAAAAATACATTAAGAGCTGGTGAAAAAACAGGTGTAAAAGTACTAGATTTCCTAAAAACCTTTGGCTCACTCATATTCTCATTCATAGAAGATTGTTCATAAAAAAACATAAGTAAAGACAAATTACACAAAAACAAACGCAAATGAATCATGGAGTCAATAAAGTCTACCTTGGCTGTAGGTATGAGTGTCAGGCCCTTGGACAGAACTGAATACTCATACTGTGTCAACCTATAACTGGAAATATTCCAGACTAAGTCATTGTCTCCATTCCCCACATCTTCTTCAATGACCGATTCTGGTAAGTGGAGGGTGGCTCCTTGTGTTTCTGACCCTTTTGTAATTCGTGTTCGAGGGAATGTTTCCTTGGATGTTAATATCCAAATGGAAGGTGAGAGTTTATTAACTAAAATGCACAGGAAAGATTGCTGTAGACCATCCTACCTCCACAGACAGAGTATGCATCCTCACCACATATTTGGTAATATTAAGGGACAGGTTTTGAGGGTTTCACGACTGTCATGTACTACAGCAGATTTTGGTAGGAGTTTAACTGACTTGAAAAATGTATTTTTATCTAGGGGATATGCCCAAAGTCAGGTAGAACAGGCTTGTGCTAAAGTGATTAGTGAAAGTGAGAGCAGGGCTTGCCCATATTTCTCTGATAAGTATAGACCTTTTGAGCAACCTTTGGAGACCAGCAGGTGTCCTCTCATTACATTGACATACTTGCAGGGCATTGATATTGTGAAGGACATAATCAGAAGGAATTGGCATATATTGCAGACTGATAACAGGTGCTTGGATCTATTGAAGGATGGCCCTAGATTTGTATACAAGAACAAACGCAATTTGAAGCAGCAATTATGTTATCCTCGATATAAAACTCCTGAGCTTCAACAATTTAAAGGTATGCCCATATGTAACACGTGTACCTTTTGCCACCACACAGATGAGTCTAGATTTTTTAGACATCCAGTTACTGGTTATTTGTGGCAGATTAGGCCATCTGCAGATTGTAATACTAGACATGTGGTCTATCTTGCTCACTGCCAACACTGTTTTCACTTTTATGTAGGCAAGACCAACAGGAGTCTGAAAGAAAGGATTAGAGATCACATGCATTGTATTAGGAAGGGGCATGACTTTAGCGCCTTGGCTAAGCATGTGTTGACAACAGGTTCCAACCATATTTTTGTTTTTCAAGTATTACATGTTATTAGTCCTAGTTTACGTGGAGGTGACATAGTAACCCGTACTGAGGTGGATGAGATAGAATGGATCTTGAGGCTAGGGTCACATCAGGAAATGGGGTTAAATGATAGTGTCCCATTAAAACCGTTATTCAAGAATAAACGGCTGAAATGAGTAGTTGGTTGTCAATTTTTACGCCATCAGTGTTATTATGTATACTTGTTTGTTTTTTGTTTATGAAATGTCCACCATCCAATTACAGGTTTATTTTTAAACATTTATATACACATCTTTTGTTATTTTGCATTTCTATATCTGTTTTTTTACACACTTGAATATGGATGTTTGTTCATGATTTCTTGTTTTTTAAGTTATGTAAATTTATCATGTAATTAAAAGGAGATTATATGCTTGTTTTCAAGCTTTTTAAGTCATTTGATTTCATTGGACAAGAATCTAATTGGACTGATGTCAGTTATATAAAAGTTCTAGTATGGATTGTTAAATGTGTCTGATGAAGCGGTAAAGCAATACCGTGAAAGTGCTCACTTTTCACACTAAAATCTTGTTATTTTATGGACTTTTCGACTGTGTTTGTTCCTGATACCGGCATTCTCATCTGCCAGCAATTTGGGGTAGTATATATAAATGTTATGTTTGAAGCTTGAGATTAATATAAAACTACAACTTAATGGTTCAACTCCATGGTATACAGGAAGGAAACCTTGACTTTGCCCCAGATGACCTATGTTCAACTACCAACAAAATTGCTAATGGGACCAGGAAGGGAGGATGGGAGTTAGCAGCCAACATCAGCCCACTAATCTAGAAGGGAAGGAGGCAAATGACTCATTGCACTTGAGACACCTGCAGAAGTGGAGGTGTCTTGCCTGAAGCAATAAACCTAGTGAGCCTACCCTACAACAGTGTGCTGTTTAACTACAGTGTTGTATATGTGGTGGCATGATACAGCTCACAAGCCACTGCAGGGTAGGGCTGGGCAAGGGGAACCAGATCCCTCATGCATAGAAGATGGCTCCCTCTCCCAGTTCACTCAGCTCTTGTTCAACAGGAATGAATGGGACATAGTTCTCTCATTTTCAGAAAATGAATGGGTTCATGGAGTGTCAGGGAAGGTAGACCTTCTGTTTCAATATGTGGTGCTGGACACAGAGTTCTGAGTAGAATTGTACAGCAGTCTGCCTGTCAAAATAATTCTGATTCCTCTATCTATAGCAAACTAGGTACATTATGGTAAAATAATGTCAGCACCGCTGTTTCACTTCATTATGCAATGTCACAGGCTAAGGCAGGAAGCCCCTCCTAGAAAAATCACATCTTACTCCAACAGGCATAAAGTAACATGGCTTGCTTCAAAATGACTCTCAATGCAGATCTACTTTGTTGCTATCTGATTCAAGTATCAAGATCTGCACCGGCTAAAAAGAGTGTAGACACAGCTTACAAATTCCAGTGCCAGACTTGTCAGGACTGTCCCATGCATCTACCCTTGGTATTTGCCAACTTTGTGTCATTCTACAAGTACTTGCCTGCTGACTGAGACTGCCACAAAGATGACAGCTTTATTTATCTACTGTTACCTCTAGATCCCTGATGTTATCTCTATCAGCAGGTAAGGTAACTAGCCTCCGTGTTCCTGGGATTAGTCTGATGCTTTGTATGAAGTATCATGTGACTCAATCAATCCACATTTTTCTATGGCATCACTTTAAGAGTTTCAGTACAGATCTTTTCCTCTGATAGGAAGAAACTTTGAAGCTGGCATGCCCTTGTGCCAGAAAATAGACGGGAAGGTGTCAGGGTGGGGGTTGAGCCTTTGTCTATGTACACAAGGATGGAACAGTCTAAAAAGGAACTAAAGAAAATGGCATTGCAAGATCAGGCTTTCTGCAGTTCTTCAAACAAAATTGTTACATACACATAAGCTTTACATGTAAACGATTCTAGTTGCATCTGTGTTTTAGTCTTTTACAGAATAAGGCAGCCTCATATACTGAATAAAGCCAACAAGCAATGTTTATTAAAATTATAAATGCCATTACTAGCCATAAAAACAATCATCCAAATAAAAGGAAATAAGCTTCTAAAATCTTCATGGTGAAACATCATGAAAGAATATGGACCTACTCACCAAAGTACAACTGCATACCTATACTAAAGGCACACACTGCAAACTTCTTAAGTTACCAAGAGAAACTTAACTGAAATACTAACTAATCAATGCATAATTAGTGTACACATAGAGGAGATCTAACAAACTATGTGTGAACAAATGCTTCTACCAAACAATCACTGAAAAAAAAAAGAGTTTATGTACTTACCATTTATCCTTGGCAATTGGGTTTGGTTCTGATATCGGAACCAACTCTGTCATTACTACAGTCCATGAGAACCAAAAAAGCCTACAGTTGAAAGCCTACCCAGAGTGCTCCTTTCCAAATTACCTCAGATCGAGTTTGCAGAAAAGACAGAAAATATAATCTTAATAGCACCTTTATAGAGACCATATCTGGTGTCGTATGTGAAAAAATGCATAACTAGGACCATAATTCATTCCACCAAGAGGGCCAGAAGAGGGATGGAGGGTGGGGAGTCAAGGATAAATGAAGGTGGACAACACAGATGGCACCATAGAACCAAAGGACGCTCTTCCCCTAGAGACTAAATTCAATTTGTAATGTGTAATAAAGGTATGTGGGGTAGCTCATGTTGCTGCTGCACAAATATCATCCATGAAACCCTTAGAATGAAAAACTGCTGAATTATCTATGGCTCTAGTAGTGTGTGCCCTAACAGGCCCAGGTAATTCGACTTTCCTCTTGTTGTATATGAGCGATATACATTCCTATAGCTATCTAGATAAGGTAGCCTTGGAGACTGGTTTACCCATTCTAGTAATTGAAAATGAAACAGCTGATCAGATTTCCTTGTGTCTTTTGTTCTATGAAGACAGAAGCACAGTTGTCTGTGAACATCTAATAAATGCAAACATTATTCACCTTTGTTTGAGAAACTGGGAAAGAATACTGCTAAATTGATTGCCTGATTGCTATTCGTTTATAACACCACCTTTGGTAAAAAGGAAGGGTTTGCTCTCAAGGAAACCCCGTCTTTGTGAGCTATCAAATATGGTGGTTTACAAGATAAAGCTTGAATTTCTGAGATTCTGCTGGCAGAAGTAATTGATACCAGAAAAATAGTTTTCCAAGATATGAATTTCAGGTCGCAGTCAGCAGCAGGCTCAAATGGAGGATGCACTATCATTTGTAATACTAAGTTTAGGTCCCAAGGTGCAGCCAGATCTTTACATGGCAGTCTTAACATCAAAGTTCCTTTTAAGAATGCTTTGCAAAGTTTGTGAGAAATTAATAAATATTTTTTGAACCAATTATGAAAATTTGAAATAGCTGCTAGCTGAACCCTGACAGTAGAGGAAGAGGCTCTTGCTTCAAAAAGCAAAGCTAAAAATTCCAAGAGTTTGTTGACAGAAGCGGAAAAGGGGTGAATGTTATTATTTCTAGCCCAGAAGGAAAATCTTTTCCATTTACTATTGTAGAGTTTTCTGGAAGGCTTATGGGAAGCTAAAAGAATCCTATGAACTGGGGAAAATAGATGAATATGCCTGGCAATCAATGGAACTGGAGGAGCCAAGCTGTGAGCTTGAGATTTTGAAGGTATAGGTGAAGTAATCCCTCTGGATGGTATAGGAGATTTGGATTGGGGTCCAAAGTCCACCGTCGTTGAATCAGATAAGGCCAAAGAAAAGGGAAACCAAATTTGTCGAAGCCAGAATGGGGCAATGAGGATTATCTTGCTCTTCAACCTGATTGCTTTCTTTAGAAATTGAGGAATTAAAGGGATCAGAGAAAAGGTGTACAAGAGTCCTGAGGGCCAATTGTGCAGGACAGCATCTCTTGGGACATCCCCAGGATAGGGGACCAGGGTGAAGTAACTGCTGCACTTGTTATTCAGGGAAAATGCAAATAGGCCACAGCAAGGCTGGCCCTAGCGATGAAAAATCTTTTCTGCCACTTTGGGATTGAGAGACCACTCATGAGGCAGAAGAATGCATCTGCTCAGTTTGTCTGCTATCACACAAATTCCCCGGAATACGCATTGCTATAAGAAAGCTGTTGGAAAAGATTGTCGTCTGACAGACTCTGAAAGCTTCTCGATAAAGGGGGTAAGACTTGGTTCTTACCTGCTTGAAACCAAACTATTAACATATTGTCCGTTTGAATTGCAATTGTTCCCAAGAGGAGAGCAGTTTGAAAGGCCTGCAATGCGAAAAGCACTACCCTCAGCTCTAGAACACTGATATGCAAGTTGACCTCCATGGGGGACCAAGTGCCTTGGACAGTCTTACTCAGATAATGGTTCCCCACTCCATCTAGGAGGCATCCATGGTCACTATGGCCTGGAGTTGACTCAGGACACAGGGGCAGCCCAACAGAATTTCCTCTGAGTGAATCCACCAAGCTAGGTCTTTCTTGCAACGGCTGGTAATCAAAGTCAGATCTGACAATGGTTGATACATTATAGACCAGAAGCCACTGTAGAATTCTCATGTGAAACCTCGCTAGGGGAACTAACAATACGGTCGCCACCATCGAGCCTAAGGCTTGTAGGACTAGTCGTGCAGATAATCACTTGTTTCTGACAATGTTTTTCAACTGGGCCTTGATCTTTTGCAATCTTAGATAAGGCAGGGAGGCTATGCAAGTATTTAAATTAGAACCACTCCTATGAACTCTAAAGTCTGAGTCAGATTCAAATGTGATTCTCGTAATTTGCAATAATCCCCAGGTTGGCGCAGGTCTGGAGAACATAGTCTAGAAGACATCTAGTGGGAATGGTAATGAGACAGTCGTCTAAGTACAGAAACACACAGAATTCTTGCAGTCTCAAGTGAGCTGCTGCTATTGCCATGCATTTGGTGAACACCCTGGGGTCTGTGGCAAGATTAAAGTGCAGAGCTCTGAACTGGTAATGACTGGCTCCCAGTCAAAAGTGGAGAAAGCTCCAGGAGTGCATGTCCATTTTTATGTGGTAATATGCATCTTGGAGATCTATCAAGCACATCCAATCATCTTTCCCTAAAAATGGGAGAATAAGCTGAATCATGACCATCCAGAATTTTGTCTGTTGAACAAATTTGTTCAAAATACTTGCATCCAAAACTGGTCTCCAGTCCACTGTCTTTTTTGGCACTAAAATAAATATTGAGTAAACTCTGAATTCTGTCTGGACTGGCAAGACCTCCTGGATAACCTTTTTCTAGCAGTTTTTGTATTTCTAATACTACTGGTTTCTGCTGACTGGGTGGAACGTCGGGAATTTTCTCGCAATTGTGGGGAGTTAGAAGGAAGGGTATGATGCAGCTTCTGGTTAAAATCCTCTGCACCCAAACATCTGAAGTTATTTGAAGCCAGGCATGTTGGTGCAGGGATAACCACCCCCCGGACCGCCTCTAGAGAAAGGCAATCAGGCCTCCTTACAGGTGTGTTGATAGGGTTTACCAGGAAAGGTATCCCTGGAACCCCGATTTTGCAGGCCACCTCTGCCACATGGATGGTGTCTTCCATTAAAGCTCTCCCATCTGCCCCAGGGGAGCCACGTCCATATGTTTCCTGGAAAGGTCCTTGAATTTTTGAACCACATTTTCCCGCTCCTCTGGTTCCTCGAAAAGGACTATTGAGGAGTAGAAAAATGTACACCCACTGCAGAAAGGGTCTTTCCATCCTTCTCACACCTGGACAACGTTTCTTGAGCTTTAGGGCTAAAAAGGGACGATCCATCAAAGGGGTCATTGACAAATGAAGACTTGAATGGGTCCGCAAATTTGCACAAGCACATCCAGGCATGTCTCCTTATGGCTACACCCGATCCCACTGCTCTAGTTGTTCCTTTCGCTGCATGTGCTATGAGCCTCATGGACAAATTTGAAATGTACTCTAGGGTGGCCAGCTGAGAAGCAACCTTATCTTGGACTTTGCCAGATACGGCTCCCACCAGGGTATCTGATAATTCCTTAATCAGATCCCTTTGGAGTCTGGTGAGGTGTGACAAAGTTTAAAGACCATAATGCAAAGGTTGGTGAAGCATAAAACCCTGTCAAACTTATCCACTGCCCGAGACTCTCTACTGGGAGGACGGATAGTGGAACTTTCCTCCACCAGTTCCTTTTTTGTGGCTGCCACTACTATCATGACATCTACCAGGAATCCATTTCCCCAAAACTGATGATCCTCAGGTGCAATATGAATTTTGTCTGGTCTCTTGGGGATGAATTCTATGGCATCAGGAGCCTTCCACACCCATTGCAAGATCAATGTAATGAGCTCATCAGCAGGTGGAGTAACCCAAGAGGTAGATGGGTGAGCGCCGAAGGCCTGCAGGTACAATGATTCCTCTGAAGAGGGCTTTTGGGACATCCATCCACCCTCTGCTTAAGGACCTCAAGGATGTCTCCAAATGAGACTTCTTCCGGGGATGACAGTGGGGAACTCTCCCCTTCATCATAATCAGTGTCCTCTGTGATGGATTCCTCTGGAGGAATTTAAGTGCTTCCTCTTACATTTCCTCTTCTGACGAACCTTCTCAGTGGGATGATCTGGGGAGGTGTCAGAAGAGGGAAAAACCTGTATAGGCGATTCTTGCAGTTTTGGCACTCGCTATCCAGGTGTTGGACTTGGTTGAGGCTCTGGATGAGGGGAAGGGGTGGGAGGCTGCTCCAACTGGGGTGAAGCTGAATGAATGCCCACAGTGGACAGAGTCCTCTCCATGGCCTGGAAAGCTGGTCCCCCTGAAGAGGGAAGGGAACCCAGAACCAAGAAAGAGTCTCGGAACCATGGTACCCCCAGCTCTGAAGAAACCGCTCCTAAGGCCTTAGCCAGGGTCAAGCTAACTTATGCCAAAGCCACAAGGTGCAAGGATGTCTCAAAAAACTATAGTCAAGTCCTGCCCTCACAGAGACAATGGCACAGCCATGAACCCCGAAGGGCTGAGGAGCTTAGGGTAGGGATCAGTACTGGAGATAAAGCCCTAGTCAGAACCAAAACAGTGGGCACCAAGAAAGTTGGAGCTAAGATCTCCAAGTCCTCAAAGGAAGTTGGAGGAGGAAAACTAAATGGAGTCAAAGAAGGAAAGGTTCTGGCACCAGAAGGAGCTGGAACAGAGGACATAGTTGAAAATTCCCTTGCCATAAGGAGCTGATCTACTAATCACAACACATCCGATTCAGTCAGGCTCTTGGTGGAACAAATAGTCTGGGCAGAAGGGCATCCTGGTTGTTACAAAAAAGGGCTAGGCAAATGACCTGCAAAGGGGTCAATGGAAGGGGAGAATCTGGTCCTAGGATGATTTAAGAATGAAAATTCTACACTTTCAACTGGCACCAAAGACATCGGCACTGGGGAAACAGACGACACAGAAATTAGAAGTTATGTACTCACCATAACGTTCCATCTGAGTAGGTAGTTTCATTTGTCTGTAACCTGTGGGTCTTGGATCCGATATCGGATCTGAGCCGGCAACTTGTTTCAAGCTAATGGATCTGAGCTCCTAGCTCCTCCCTTCACCCATAATCCCCTGCTAACCCTCCATGACCTCAGATCGAGTTTGCCCCTCAATATATATCCAACAAAATGGTATCCAACTACCAGTAGATCCGAAGAAGGCCAGGGGGAAGGAAGGGGGGATGGTTGCAGACAAATGAAACTACCTACTCAGATGGAACGTTATGGTGAGTACATAACTTCTAAATCTGAAGTAGGAAGTTCATTTGTCAGCAACCTGTGGGACAGAGTACCCAGCTACCTGCACCTTGGGTGGCCATCATGGAAGGATATTACGAAGCACCGCAGAGCCAAAGGATGCTCTCCCTCTAGGAAAGCACATCTAGTTTGTAGTGGTTAATAAAGGTATGAGATGAAGCCCAAGTGGCTGCAGAACAAATATCATCCAATGGAACTCTAGACTTGAAGGCCACAGAGGTAGAAATGGAGCAGGTGGAATGAGCACGAACTCCTTCGGGTGTGGGTCTACCCGAGGCTTGATACGCCAATAAGATGCATTGAGAAATCCAGCGTGATAAAGATACTTTTGAGATAGCTTTCCCCAAGTTAAATTTGGCAAAGGAAACGAACAGCTGGTCGGATTGTCTATGGCCAGCTGTCCTATGAGTATAAAAGTGAAGCTGCCTATGAACATCTAATGAGTGCAGCTTGTACTCTCCCTTATTCTGATATTTAGGGAAGAAGACCGGTAAATTTATGGATTGATTTATGTTGGTTTCCGATGCTATTTTGGGAAGAAAAGAGGGATTGGTCCTGAGGTACACTCTATCTGGGTGAAATATCAGGTAAGGAAGGCTTCACCGAGAGAGCTTGAAGTTCCGACACTCTTTTTGCTGAAGTGATGGCTACACGGAATGCTGTTTTCCATGACAAGAATTGGAGATCTACTGAAGCAGCGGGTTCAAAGGGTGGAGCAGTCAAGGCTTGAAGAACTAGTGTAAGATCCCATGGGGGCACGGCTTCCTTTACAGGGCGTCTAAGTAAAAAGGTGCCCTTGAGAAAGGTTTTACACAATTTGGCCGACATCAAAGGCCCTGTATCATGTCCCACATGGTAATGTGATATGGCTGCCAAATGCACTTTGATAGTTGAACAACTAGCGCCTTCCTGAAAGAGTTCAGTTAGGAAGTCTAATATGGATGGAAGAGGAGCCGTAAAGGGATCCAGATCATGATGCTCCACCCAAATGGAAAAACGTTTCCATTTACTGCGATACACTTTCCTGGTGGAGGGCTTATGTGCTGCCACGAGGATAGTTTTGACCGGTGAGGAGATACCGGGAGTCCTAACTACGAGTGGAACTGGAGCAACCAAGCTGTCAGTTTCAGATTGTCCAGGTTTGGGGTCGGTAAATTCGATGGATGGGTGATGAGATCCGGAGTGGGATCTAGAATCCAAGGGTGATTCACAAGGTGAGACCACAGGTAAGGGAACCAAATTTGCCGAGGCCAGCATGGGGCAATGAGGATCATCCTGCTCCCCAACCGTGAGGCTTTCTGTAAGAGTTGTAGCATTAGTGGTAGAGGAGGATAGGCATAGAGTAGAGCGGGTGGTCAAGCATGCACCAGAGCGTCTCTTGGAGTTTCCCCTGGAGGGGGGATTAGAGCAAAGAAATTGCCACATTTGGTGTTTGATGGAGACGCAAAAAGATCGCAGCAGGTTTGCCCCCATGTTGTGAATATCTGCTTCGCTACTAGTGGATTGAAAGACCACTCGTATGGGGTAAGAAGGGTGCGACTGAGCTTGTCCGCTAGGACGTTGGTCCTCCCCGGAATGTGCATTGCAATCAGGAAGCGGTTGGAGGAGATCGCCCATTCCCACACTTTCATGGCTTCGTGGCATAGAGGGTAAGATCTGGTTCCCCCCTGTTTGTTGATGTACCAGACCACTGACATGTTGTTCGACTGAATTGCAATCTTTCCTGTGGGGAGGAGATCCTGAAGTGCTTGCAACGCAAACAGCACTGCTCTCATCTCCAGAACATTGATGTGCAGGGAGGTCTCTGTATCGTTCCACGTGCCTTGGATTGTCCTGCCCGAATAATGCCCCCCCACCCGAGGGGAGAGGCATCCGTGGTCACCGTGGCGAGAGGGGGAGAGGTGCAGAGGGGACGGCCCGTATGGAGGTTCGAGGCTTGGAGCCACCATAGTAGCACCCTCCTGCAAGCCTTGCTGATAGCAATGGGATGGTGGAGAGGAAGGGATAGAAAAGACCATTGCACTAGAAGAGTCCATTGCAGTATCCGCATGTTCAAACGGGCGCATGGAAGGAGTGTAATCGCTGCCGCCATGGAGCCTAGTGCCCTCAGGACCAATTCCGCTGGTGAAGTCTCTGATTGGAGGATAGCCCGCACATGGAGTTGTAAGTTCCAGATTCTCTCGGGAGTTAGGAAGGCTCGCAACTCTCTGGTGTCTATTCTGGCACCTATGAATTCTATGACCTGCGTTGGAGCCAGAAGAGATTTGTCGACGTTGATAGTAATGCCTAACTGTGGGGCTAGACAGAGAAAGAAGTCGCTGGCTGAGCAAAGTAGATGCCTTGTTGGTGCGGTCAGTAGCCAGTCGTCCAGGTACAAAAAAAACTGTATTCCCTGGAGTCTCAGGTGGGCCGCAATCACTGTTAATACCTTGGTGAGCACCCTGGGGGCTGTGGTGAGGCCAAAGGGAAGGACCCTGAATTGGTAGTGACTGGCCCCCAGCCGGAAGCGAAGGAACCTCCTGGATAGTCTGTCCATTAAAATGTGGTAGTACGCATCCTTGAGGTCTATGGAGCGCATCCAATCGTTCTCCCTTAAAAGGGGGAGAATAGATTGAAGAGTGACCATTCAGAATTTTTCCTTGGTTACTGACAGGTTCAAGCGGGAAAGGTCTAGGATCGGTCTCAAGTCCCCCGTCTTTTTTGGCACCAAAAAGAACCTGGAGTAGAACCCTAATCTGAGCTGGTCTTTGGGGACGGGCTGGATGGCTCTTTTTCTTAGTAGCTGCTGAATTTCTGCAGCTGCGGCCTCCCTCTGATCGGGTGGTACATGGGGGAGGTTCTTGGATTTGGGGACATGGAGTAATGGTATTTTGTACCCTCTGGATATAATGCAAAGCATCCAGCGGTCTGTCGTGGTGGACTCCCATGCCGCTAGGTGTTTCGAGAAGCCCCCCCCCCGACTGCATCCAGAGTGGAGCAGCCGGGCAACCCCTCAGGGCTGCTGCGCGGGCCGTTCAGAGAAAAGGTCTCTGGACCCAAAGTTTCTCGGAGCCCCTCTGCCCCTGGGCCGGCGTCCTCCCTGTCCTCCTCTGCCACGGAAAGACTGGTTGTCCGGAGCGGGTTGGGAATGTTGTGATTTTCGGAACCACATCTTCTTCTGACCATTTTGGTTCTTCGAAAAGGACCGCTGGGGAGCAGAGAAGCGGACTCCGACGGCAGATAACGTCTTCCCGTCCTTCTCGCTCTGGACAAGTGTCTCGCGAACTGTTTTGCCAAACAGGGCAGAACCATCGAAAGGAGCGTTCGCAAAGGACGCTTTAAAGGGCTCTGCAAAGTCACAATGACGGAGCCAGGCCTAACGTCTCATGACTAGGCCTGCTCCGCTAGCCCTAGCGGCTCCCTCTGTGGCGTGGGACAATAGCTGCATAGAGGTGTTTGAAATTGATCTCAGAGTGGCCATTCGGGTGGAGTACAAATGCTGGTCATCCTCCGACATGGACTCAGGGGGGGATGCAGCGTATTCCTTGATAAGATCCCGCTGCATCCTGATGACATGTGCCATATAGTTCAGAGACCTTACAGAGAAGGTCGCTGAACTAAAAACTCGCTTCCCTAAGCGGTCCATCAAACGGGACTCTTTGCTCGGTGGATGGACTGAGGGGCTCTCCTGAGCCAATTCCCTCTTTGTGGCTGCCGCCGTGAACATGGCATCTACGGGGGGCCCTTTACTCCAATGTGATCGGTCTGAGGGGGGGCTAAGTATTCTATCTGGGCATTTCGGTATTGGCTCCACAGTGTCCGGATCCTTCCACTCCCTGGTGGTAATGAGGTCCACCAGGGGGTCGGCCGGAGGGGACACCCAAGAGGTAGACGGGCTTGCCTCGAATGCCTCCAGAAACACGGACTCGTCAGAGGAAGACTTGGGGGCAGACCACCCGCCTCTGATCCTCAGCATTTCCATGATGTCCCCAAAGGAGACATCCTCAGGGGGCGATCTTGGGGAGCCTTCCCCTCCAAATCTGTGTCCTCGGTTAAGGACTCAGGGGAGTCCACGTGCCTCCTTTTGCACTTATGCTTGCGGGGCACTTCCTGGGGGGGGGGCTGTCCGAGGAGGCCTCGCCAGCAACTTCTTGTTCCAATGGAACCATCTGTGACATCAAAGCAGGCTGTCCCTTTGGCCGGGTGATGGAAGCCTGGCCCAGCAGAGAGGGAGTGCAGGGAGGAGCCGATACAAGGACCGGGGGTCCGGATGCTCTCAACAGAGCCCTCTCCACAACATCGAAGGCCAAGGGAGAGCCACTCTCTAATGGATCCGAAAGTCGGCTCCCACTCGGATCCGATGAAAGGATCGGGGCCGGCGCCGAGACCATCGGATCCGAAAGACCAGTGCGCTCCGACCTAGACGGAGCCGAAGGCACACTGAATCCCCCGGATCCAAAGCTCGGGCCACGGCTCCGAGAGGTCGGATCAGACAGGCTCGAGGGCAGGGTTGGATCCGAAGTACCAAGTACTGTCGGCGCCGACCCACCCCCGGCTCCAACGCTGCTCGGCTCCGAACGCTCCGAACCTGGATAGCGGGTCGGAAAAGGAGCAATAGGATGAAAAAAGGGTGACGAGCTCCCCTCCGGAGGAGGGGGGGGGGAGGCAAGAGCACTCCCATCTGCAGCTGGGCCTGGATGAACCTTCGCATCATCCGGTCCAAGTCTGCGTCGGACATACTAAAAGTAGATCTCGAAGAGGTCACCGAGGCAGGCCTGGAATGCCATCTCGATGACCTCGACGGAGATCGGGTCTCCTCCTCCTCGGGCCCCGGGGAGAAGCAAGGGGATCGGAGCCGAGGAGGAGGAGACCTAGAAGCAGTGGAGGGAGAAGCCCGCTTAGCTGGTGGGGCCAAAACGGAGGTCTCAGCCCGCCGCTTGTGGTGCTTCTCCCTCCGTTTCTCCCTCCTGGCCTCCCTGTCCTCCGACACTTTAGCGGGAGTTTGAGTCCCGGACGGAGGAAGGGGGGCAGGAGTGGCAGCAACCACAGACCGTGGTGGAGCCACGGGAGCAGCGGTGGCAGCGGAGGCCGAAGCCGAGTCTGGGGGTAAAAGTCCCGCTAAGACCAGCTTCGACCTCTGCTCTTTCAGTGCCCTGGGGTTGAACGCTGCACAGATGGTACAGCCTGAGGAAAGGTGTTCAACCTCAAGGCACCGAACGCACAGAGTGTGGCCATCAGCCAGGGAGAGCTTATGGCCACACTCGGTACATTTAGAAAAGATGGCTTTTGGGGCCTCAGCCATACTTCTACACAAACACACAGGCCCCAAAAAAAACACCACACACACGCACACACTAACGACCAGCGAAGGGAGGGCAAAACTAATTAAAAAAGTATACTAAAGGGTACCTAACACTTACACACTTTTTATTTTTAAATAAAAAAGAAAATTTTGACAGAAAAAACACAGTAGTTACTACTTAGCTGATGAGCTCAAGCGGAATTCAGCTATCCACAAGCGCGGCAAACTAGATCTGAGGTCATGGAGGGTTAGCAGGGGATTATGGGTGAAGGGAGGAGCTAGGAGCTCGGATCCATTAGCTTGAAACAAGTTGCCGGCTCAGATCCGATATCGGATCCAAGACCCTCAGGTTGCTGACAAATGAACTTCCTACTTCAGATCTATTGGTTTCATGGTCTGGCCTTGGGATCTGTGCTAACAATTTTGCCACCATTGAGAAAGAAACTGTCAGTGCCAATGAGGTCAGTCCTGAAGAATTTTCCAAGGTCCATACGGGTTCCACAGAAGCAGAGGGAACAGACGGTTTAAACATTTTACTTGTCTGGGCTGAGGGAGAAGCTGGCACTAATTGACTCCTTTTCTTGGACTTGTCCACCTTCAAAGAATAAGAAGATGAGGAATGGGACAAAACATCCATTTTGCTTTTTGAGTCATGGCCAGAGATGACCTCTTCAAATGCAAATTTTAACATACCTTTCAAAATGAATTTTTTTCTTTCAACCAGGCCCAGTGACTAAAGCTGTGGCAGATAAAGCAATCTTCCTGTAAGTGCACCAAGCCAGGCAGTAAACACAGAGAGAGTGCCCATCAGAACTGGGAAGTTTTTAAACACATTTGAGGCATTTCTCAAAGCCCGAAGTGCCTTTGCTTTTTTCAGGCATGGAACACTGCACACAACACACCACACACATTATGCACTTATAGAAAAAGTGGATAGAAGAAAAGAAGGTCGTTGAGCACTTTTTTTTTTTTTTTTAAGGATAAGAAAGGAAGCAAAGATAGGCTACTAACTACGCTAGTACAGAATACCCCAAGGTACAGAGCAAAAAGACTACAAATGATGTTAGAGGAAGATACCTTAAGGTATGGAAATAAAAACTACCAACAATGGTAGTTGATGGAAAACACTCAAGTGTTAAAGAAAAGAGCTATCAGAGAAAACAGTAGGCTATAAGAAAAGACAATAAAAATATACAATAGAGAAAATGCATTAAAACACAAGACCTAAGCACAAAAATATATGAAAAAGTTCACTTAGCTCGAGAGCTATTGGCGACGTGTCTGTCACAGGAAGCAGCAAACCAGATCTAAGGTAATTTGGAAAGGAGCATTCTGGGTACGACTTAGACACAAGGGTTTTGTGGTTCTCACGGGCTGAAGTAACAGCCATGTCAGCTCTGATATCGGAACCGAACCCAACTGTCAAGGATTAAATGAAGATTGACAACATCACATCTTTATTTTTTATGAGGTGGGGTTGTCATGTTCTACTTTTAAAAGACAAATATTTTTCTTCTCCACAGAAACAGAAAAAAGTTTTAAGTGGTACATACAGGGTGATAAATGTTGAAGAAGCTCTTGCAGGTCGGAAAGCTGTAGTTTGGGTCAATTCTCTTCAGTCCTCTGACAGTGAGAAACATTCCAATAGGGGAGCCAAATGCAAAGAACGCATCTGGTTTAAACAGGAGTCGTGGATAGTTAATGGACACCTAAGTAGGCAATTGAAAAAATATATATATCAACAAAAGTTTACTGTATGCAGAAAACAATGACCATCAGTCAGGAACTTATCAACACTCTGCTGTTAATACCAAGGACCAGAAACAATAATGTGGTTATTTTTTTGGGTTACTCTTCACAAAAATAATAGAAGTATGCTGTGAAACAGAAGCCACACCAGGACTGCAACGAACGACCAAAAGGTAGAACTCAGAAGCTGTTGAGATCTACAGCAAAATGTCCACTTAGTACCAGTAATGCAGGGATGAACTCTGCAGCATTTTTACAGTGTACTGCATTTATTAAACTTGCTTTGTTTATGTAATTTAACACTACTCATACATGATGATCCACTTTAAACTGTGGCATAATCCTAGCTCTGTCCATGCAAATCTGCACCAAACTAATTTTTCTCTTCTAAGCTGAATATTTTCCACTGATGATATATTCTCTGTGTTAGTGAGCTACAGAAGGGCTATCCAGCCTTTTTGGCTTAGGGACCACTTATCATACAATAAAGTTTTGTAAAGTGTATAATGATTTTTATTATCCCATGGTAGACAACTATTAGTGCTACATCTGTGTTACTATACTGCATGTCAATCATTATACACTTAATAAGAAATCGTATTATGTTCTTATTTGCTTTTACTTGAATGTAACTGCATTTATTTGGTGATTTATTGTCTGATTGATTGTGCTGCATTTGTATGCTGAAACTTGCTACAGACTACCGAAAAGACCTCATTACTATAAACTGTCAATTTGTATATCCTAACAATTGCAATATTAGAATTCTATGTCACATGACATGGAATTAGGAAGTAACTAGACAGTTATTCAGCCTAAAGCAAAAACCAATACAAGTTTACTTTACTCAGTGACCATGGTTCCACTAAAGTAACTCAAGCAAAAAATCTATTTTATAATCAAAAAGCCCCCTTTACATAGTGAGAACATGATTAAAACAAAAAGAAATAACAAAAAACTTTCCGCATGATCTTTAATTCAAATGTCATTTCAATCACACTATCTTCGTTACAAACAGTACTTACAAATGTTTGTGATTACTCATCGAAAACTCAAACACCAATTCACTGTAAAAACTTTCATAAGAAAACTTGTTATATAGCATAAAGTGGACAGACCAATTTCCTTACATTCAAATAGATGCACAAATATAAGTCCTAGAGGCTGTTATGCCTGAAGATGAGAAAAACAGGTACACTAAGATAACTACAGATACAAGTACTTTAGACATTTATGCTATCTTTACTTTAGAAACTCAATGATGTACGTTTACCAGCTCAGACAGAAGTTAAACTCAGAAGTTGCTCATCATAAAGAAAAAAAAAAAAAACTAAGGGAAGGAACACAGGCGGGTAGAAGAAAACACTCATGACAAAACGTCTTGCTAGCCAGCCCTCTCAAAGAAGGCTCTGTTCCCAGACTGCAAATCCAAGCCATATAAAATGGCTGTTACATTCCAGTAGACATAGGCACTATGCCAAAATATGCAGCAGAGGAATTAAATGCCCTTTAGTGGTAATACAAAAAGGCAAACAGGTTACATGTTTGCAGAAAACAGTATATATAGCCAACCATTTGGACAGTGTTTGCTTGGCTAGTGCTATTCTACACTTTTGTGAAACAGCAGACTGAGCTGTACTGTGCAAACAGTTAATCATAACGAACTAGAAACTGAGCTGCTAATGTACATTCAGGGGTAACTGGACAGCCGTGACTGCATTATGAGCCTCCAAGAAAAGGGTTAAGAAGGTAAACCGATTCAATGAAAAATCAGACATAACTGTGAGCAAGAAACAAGGAAATCATTCCCAGGAAAACCCTACGTGAAACACACGCATAACATGGTTTCTGACTTTCTTTTGCCTTGTTTCATCTGCACCCCCCCACCACCACCACCACCAACCAAAATGGGTTGAGCATTTGAGCTACCTATTCATGTCTATTTTGTGGCCATCATCCAGGCAGCCATCAGTGTTTTTTTCCACTCTTCTCTCCATGAATGTCCAGCAGCACTTGGTAGGCATGCAAATGGCATTGGAGGGGACTAGCACTCACTTCCATATATGATTTAAGCCTTCAAAAATAACAGAACAGCAAATTCAAAAACAAACCACCCTGGTAGTGGGGGTGTAGCCAGCTTTTTTTCAGTTTCTACTCTAAGGTCCTGCATTGCTACACCCCCCCCCCCCCGTCAATGGGTGCCCACCCCATGAAGTCTGGGGAGGCCTTAGGTGAAATAAAGTTCTTAGCAAAGGGCTCCCTTCTGCCAACATCATGGCCTCTCAACATCATCCATATTATTATTAGCATATTTTATTTGTTTGTTTTTGCTTTCTCACACTCTCTCTCTTAGAATTCAGGTATTTCATACATCCTTTCAACACACCTTAACTAGCTAAAACTGAAAATTAACAGCTGTGAAGGAAATAATGAAATTACGCCTGGTGTCTGGAGGCTACTAGGCTCACAGAAGCAATGTGCTTCTAAATCCTCTGAGGTGCGCGTTACGAGTTTTTTTATAACCTTTTAATCTAACTGTGGCCCGAAAAAACATCATGGCTAAAGAATGAAATTCAGTGTTAGCTTTTTTTACTTCAAGTAAGAAAAAGTTGCATTTAAGGCTTAAGGTTCAAAGATGACAAAATAGTAGTTGAGCCACAAAGGGAAGGCACAGTCTTCAAGCAAAAAGTTTATTCTCTTTTCACACACACTAGCACATCGGCTCATAAGCCTTCAAGGAGTACAAATACAATGCAACTTCCCTCACCCCATATATACTCACTCAATCAGTCAATTAAACAATGAATTAAATCAAATGCTTCCAGTTAGCTTCAGTGTTTAAAGCTTTGGGAACCAAGTTATCAAAAAGTGCTTCTTTATACAAGTTTTCTTTTACTGCTACAGGGTCTAAAAAAATAGACCTCACTTGTTCTAAAACACAATGCTGCGACAGTTTAAAATTACTTGTGTGAAAATTCTTTAAAATGCATAGCTAAAGAACTATCACAGTTACATTTTGTAATGTCCCTTATATGTTCTTGAAGACTCACTTTAAACTTTCGTGTACTTTCACCTACATAAAACTTGTTACATGGACATTTCAAAATATACACAATTCCTTCTGTATTGCAAGTATAACATCAATTTGGAAAAAATTTACAGAATTAATAGTAGGAAAGTTCTTTACAATATGAAAACAAATAGAACATTTCCCACACCTAAAAGTGTCATTTCTTAAAATAATCTGTCTATGTATTCGTACTTCAGGCATTTGAAATTTGCTGTGCACTATAATATCAGAAATATTCCGGCCCTTTCTATTAGAAATCAAAAGTTTGTTTGCTAAACTTTCTTCCAAAATACCATCTGTGAACAACATAGGCCAATAGTAATGTAAGATTTGCACAATCTTTTGACTTAGTATACTGTAGCAACTGTGCTATTTTATAACACATGTAAACTTATTATCTACATCATTTTGTAACCTTGATTGTTTATGGAGCTTTTCTCCCCAGGACTCCATTGAAAATGGGTTCACTTTGGCCCAATGGACTATCCTGGTAAACCAACTGCAAATAAATAAATAAATAATAAATAAATAGTCACAAAGTGAATCATCTTACCAGTGTGGTTGGCATGGTTACTTCCCGCATCTCCCCTACCTATTCTTTTTTCAAAATCTATCAACTCAATAAATGGAAGTCCCTCCTTATGCGTGCTTGCTGAATTTCTTCTTCTGCTTAGATATTCACCTTTATAAAGGTTAGTGCTAACCCTATTTAAAGCTTCTAACACTTCTGTCTTGTCATATCCTCTGTGTGTAAACATTTTAATTAAATATTGTATTTCTTCTTCAAAATCTTTATCTACATTACACAACTTACTTATTCTCAGAAACTCGGTGTATGGTAAAGATGAAATCAAATGGGGGGTGACAGCTGGAACCATGTAGGAATTGTGAACCCCCCCCTTGAATTTTCTGTGAACTTTCCTACCAATGAATTCTGTTTGTTCATACCACAACTGCAAATCTAAAAAAAAAAAGACTCTCTCATCAGTAAGCCACTAAACCTGAATCCAAACTGGTTATGTAACTGCTCAATGAAAATTTGTACCTGATCATGACCTCCCCAACAAACAAAAATCAAATAATCTATGTATCTAAAATACCTAATGACATGATTTTTAAAGAAAGAAAGACCAAACATACTTTTAATTTCAAAAAAGGTCATCATTAGGTTGGCATACATGGGAGCAAAGGGTGTCCCCCATAGCCATATCTTGTAGTTGGTGAAAACTTTCTTGGTTAAAAATAAAATAATTATTTTCTAAACAGAACTTAACAGGCTCCAAAACATAACTACATAAAGTGGTGTCCCCTAAAAAATACTTCAGGGCCTTTATCCCAAGAACATGTAAAATGTTTGTATAAAGACTCTATTATCATCCAATACATACCTTGTTCCCAACTTAAACCTACATTTTTTTCAATAAAATCTTGTGCATCTCTGATATACGATACTGTTTTTTCAGCACTGTGAAGTGCTCATGTAAAAGAATACCTATATTGTGTAAAAAATACTTCCTAGCTGAGACAGCCAGCCTGCCTTGTAAGTTCTCCAGGCCCTTATGTATTTTAGGTAAGCAGTAAAAAAATGCTAATTCACAGCCCTGCGAGAAAATTTCCTTTCAATGTCATTTTGGAAAAACAGCCTAATCTATTACCTTTATGAAGTAGTACCTCATAGTCAAAAATAGCTTGCTTATACATCCTAACATCAACTCTATTATACACTTTTGTATCAGTCAACAGATCATAACACATTTTGACATACTGGTTACAATTCAAAATGACCACCTTATTGCCTTTATCTGCTGGCTTTACTACTAGTTGAGTATTGCTATCCAAACATTTTAAGGCCTGCCATTGTTGTATAGACAGGTTAAAGTTAACATGCATATTGTCTTTCCAACAATTATATAAATGTTCAATAGAAAAATTACATACTGCAGAAAATTGTTGAATAGTTTGATTATGAAAAGGATGTATAAATCGGCTTTTGCTTAAAATACTGGAAGTACTCAAACAAGAAAAATCCACCAACGCCTCCCCACTCCCAAACATTTCAGAATTACAAGAATAAAAACTGTCATTAGAGCTTTCAGCACACAAATCCTCTGCTGGCTCATTTTTATCAAAAAAGCTTATTAAATGCAATTTTCTAATTAACAGAAACACTTCACTTTTTAAGTTATGCAAGTGAGGCAGGACCGTTGGAACATATTTTAATCCAAGATTTAAAACTGATTCTAACACATCTGGTATAACTTCACCATAAAGATTTACAACATTAGAATCAGTAACATAAAAACCATTACTGGCATCTACCATTTTTGAATTGTTGTTTATGTCCTTCGTTTATGTTGTTGATGTCCATAATTGGTTTTGCTTCTTTTTCTTTCGTTCCAAAAGCTCCCAGTCCTGTTGCTGAAATTACGAAATCTCTCCTGGTGAACCATAGGGTCTTGTGGTGGAGGCAAAGGG